>NC_135691.1:2230000-2530000 GCF_964276395.1 Gasterosteus aculeatus
ATCGGACCAAAAATCATCCAACCGTGTCTCGTTCACAGCAAAGTGAACCCACTAAATGTCGTGTAATTCTCTTTTTGTCTTGCTCACATCCTTGGCGTGAAATACCTCAGACCGAGCTCCAACGGCACAGCGGCTACCAGAATGCGAGACCACATCTTCTCAGGCCGAATGTCGGCGGCTTTGTACCTGACTTCGACCCCGCTGGGATCCCCCTTCTGACAGCTCCCGCAGAAGTAAGTCATCCTGCCGTTGTCTCCAAGGCGACAGACTGTGACGACGTGGGCGCACTGGCCGCACTGGGGACGCTTGTAGACTTTGTAATGTTTGTAGAGAGGGGAGCCAGATTTGCGACACTGATGAAGATGAAAGAGGCAAAAGAGAGCGAAGAGGAAAAAAAGATGAGGATAAAGAGCACCACAATAAAAGCATTCGCCTCCCCTCGGGTTATCGATTACGCATGGACAGCAATACGCTTTTTCGCTCTTCTCCAGGCACTGGGGTGTTGGCGTTGCCTCTCATCCTCTGCAACCAAAGGAGGTGTTGGCTGATGGGGTTAAGGGTTAAGGGTTACAGTGCAACTATACAGAGCGACCACCTGAACCTCGCTCTGCCACGGACGCAGGGACGTCTAACCTTGTAGAAGAGCAGAGTGAAATCCCGCGTCATCTTCACCAAGTGGTGCAGCTGCTCGTCCGTCAGCTGGTCAACCTGGAGCAGGCAGGAAAACGGGTCACGGGTGAAAAAGGTTGAGAAGGATATTACCCCTCTAGGGCAGGGGTTTTCAACTGGTTTTGTCCCAGCGATTTATTAGAGTCATTTGTGACGGGGGGGTTAGCAGTAGCGTTAGCTAATCATTTTCCCACCAGAGCTTTAGCTAGCTGGCCAACGCCGCGTTCTCTCCATTCATCAAGCTGTAGCTAACGTTAGCTAAGTCTATGTCAACCAAGCTCCTGGGTAACTTAACTTAGATGTACCAGAAAAGATTCAAACCATCACTCACCCTGTTTGCAATTCACTGAATATGAATACCCCCCCCCCAAAAAAAACCTCATCAAATCTACACGATTCACATAGGTCACCTATTTTGGTTTCAAAACGGCGAATTTCGCCGAAAGGTGAGGGATTTTCATGCCTGCTGGAGGAGCGCGCAGAGAGAGCAAAGCTCTTCATTTCAACACGGGGACGAAAGGCGCTTCGCAGTCAGCGAATCAATAAAACAAGCAGTTAAACGGCAAAAAACAAACCAGACATTGGAAATGATGCTGCAGAGAAACGCGACATACAACGTGTGAGTAGAGAAGGAAAATCAATAAAAAAGCACGCAAACATTCGCCACTTGAAGCTTTTCGGCGGCTCGATAAAACTCGCAGAGAAGAAGGAGCCAAAAGTCCTGGTTTAATGTTTTGGCCCAGAAGCCGACCCCCCGGTCATAGTGGTGTAATAGCACTATTCAGGCCTCAACGGGTCTCAACTGGGTCACAAAAGAGATTAAATCACTCTTTCACTGGGTTGCTGGTTGATGAAAGTACTTCCTGAGTGAATTGTGAAGCATCGTAAGTAAAAAATATTAATGTCACGTTTTTTGACGAGCCTGTAAGTTAAAAAAAAACAAAAAAAACAATTTGAATCTCGACAAACATTCATGAAAATAATATGAAAAATATCCCCATTTCAGAAGCGGCACAGGTTGTGATCTACAGTTTTACTCTTCTTTTGTTCCTCTGCCGACCACGATCCGCCGTGTCTCCCGTACCTTCACAGCTGGCTGGAGGCCCGAGTCGAACAGCGCCTCGTTTTTAATGATGTTGCCGACTCCCGGCATGACGGCCTGGTCGAGGAGGACGTCGCACAGCATCCTGCCGCCCCGCCTCCTCACCGCCGCCACCGAGCGCGAGAAGCTGAACTTGGGGGAGCACACGTCCAGACTCTCCAAGGCCCTCACCCGGTGCTCGCAGTCCTCCGTCGACCTGCGGACACGGACGTTTTTTTTTTCAAGCAGCGGTGGGCGCCGTCACTGTGGGACACGCCCACCGAATGAGACTCGGGCTCCACGCCGGTGTCCCCCCGTTACCTTATTTCCACCGTGCTGTCAAAGAAGCACACGGTGTCGTTAGTCAGGTGTATTTGCAGCACCGGCGTGCGGCCGGTCCTCTCCTTCCTCTCGGCGGGGTTTATGCGCATCGATCCATTCATCCCGAAATGGACCCTAAAGGAAAGAAAACGAAGGGAAGAAAAGGCAACTCAGCAGGTCTCATTTTGCACTGAGGACTAAACACAACGACACAAAGGAGGCCCGGCAGTCGGAGACAGAAACGACTCAGACTATACACACAATGGTTTTTGAGTCACTGGATTAACCAAAAACAGACGAGTCTCACTTCTCAACTGAGTAACCTTAGTCTGTGTTATTAGTCGGTGATATTCGGAGCCATTTGGCCCGATCACACGACCTCCCTTTCCTCCACACAGATGGATCGACCACGATGAACCGATTCCTCCGTCTAGTTCTGTCACCGCCTCCTGCTGCCGACTGATGACCACCTTCCACACAATCTAACTAGTATACCAACTAGTATACCGAGTAGTATACTAGTCCACCTTCCACACAATCTAACTAGTATACCAACTAGTATACTAGTCCTGATCCTCACCACCTTCCACACAATCTAACTAGTATACCAACTAGTATACTAGTCCACCTTCCACACAATCTAACTAGTATACAAACTAATATACCGAGTAGTAAACTAGTCCTGATCCTCACCACCTTCCACACAATCTGGTACACCACACAAACTAGTATACCAACTAGTCCACCTTCCACACAATCTAACTAGTATACCAACTAGTATACCGAGTAGTATACTAGTCCTGATCCTCACCACCTTCCACACAATCTAACTAGTATACCAACTAGTATACTAGTCCTGATCCTCACCACTTTCCACACAATCTAACTAGTATACCAACTAGTACACCGAGTAGTATACTAGTCCACCTTCCACACAATCTAACTAGTATACCAACTAGTATACCGAGTAGTATACTAGTCCTGATCCTCACCACCTTCCGCCTGGATCCTTTACTGACAATCTAACTGGTATCCTAACTAGTATACCGAGTAGTATCCTTTACTAAGAATCTAACTAGTATACTACCTACCTAACTAGCTAGCATATCAACTAGTCAGTGTACTGACTGGTCTAGTAACTAGGATGCTGGCTCGGGTGTTGGAAAGCGCACCAGGTGACAGGGGACGTGAATCCGTTACCTCAACGATCGGGGACCGAAGTGCATGAAGAGCTCCTTGCCCACCGTGTGCACACCGGTGTACGGACACCCGACGAAGCCGCGGAAGGCGTTGCCCGCCGGGTTGTTCGTCTGTGGGGAGAACGGGGAGGGTGAAGTGCTCGTCGGTAGAAGGGGAACACGAACCCGCGGGTGTGATGGTGTCGTCACGTTAACTCACGGTGGATGTGGTCAAACTGCCGCTGCTTTCCTTCCATTTCTGCCCCGTCTGGACTCTGGAGCGGATCTTCTCTCCGTTCAACGTGCAGCCCGGACCTTCAACCATCTTCCAGGTCAGACTTTGTATCTCATTACGCGGTAAAAAAAAAGAGAAAAGAAAACTGTCCCGGTCGGCTTGAAAAATGAAGGTTTGTTGTCGCTTCGATTCACCGCCAATTATTCAATTTCCGCGCATGCGCTGTGCGCTTTGTTTCCGGAAGTAACGTTAGGCGTCACGTGCATACGTCCTGACAAGTCCAGACGGAGACATTTCCATTATATTACAGCCCTGCGTAATTGGGAAGGATAAAGAAACTGGGGAGGAAATCAAAATAAATAGAGTCATAGTGAAAAAAGGAGGGAGAGAAGCATGAGAGATTCAGATGAAATAGAAGTTGGTGCCGTCAAATGACTTTCTGGCTGAATGTCAAGGACTGGGTTTTCCACAATCTGCTCCAACTAAATTCGGACAAAACTGGGATAATTCAGGGAGAAGAAAAGCTTGAATGACTTCAGTCTGTCCTTCTCTGTTTTTACCGCATGCAGCCCTCATCTCGTTGTCTCCCTCTCTTAATCTCCCTCTTCCTCTCTGTTCCTGCTCTCTACTCCCTCTTTTTTGTCTCTTCATTCCACAGACCAGGTGTTGGCTGATGTTTTGGGGAAGAGTTACCTTGAGTGACTTGCCTGTGTTCTTCTGGACTTCCGCGTAGGGAAGTAAAGTAGTTTGCAAGTAGGCAAGTAGCTTGGCTTGTACATCGTCATGATCACATAGATGATTAATGATGAATATCTCACTTTGTTCAACACATTTGTCACTTGGTCTGCCATAAAATGGGTTTCAGCAACACTATTTTAAAGTCAAATGTCATGTAATTCTGCGTTGCAGAGCGAGCATTTTCTGTAAACTGATATTTCAGGCTTCCTGGCTTTATTCACGGGGTCAGAACTGCGTTAATCTCCAAAACGTCTGAAGATAAGGCAAAGGGAGGGATGTGAAAGTGTCGCCGTGACTCGGCAGCACTCATCCTGAAGAGCCTCACGGGCAAAGCTGAGGGACGACAGACTTGTAGAGACAAGTCGCCGACTTACATTTGTAGCAGCTTTAATCGATGGTGTCATGGGTAAAATGTAAGAAATTGACATTTGAACAGAAAGACTCGCTCATTTCCTTCCTCTTCTCTTTTCTTCATCCCTCGTGTTTAGTGGCTTTGTGATTAGTTAAAACACGGGATTAAATAAGTAATATGCGATAGATGCAAATGCAAAGTAAGTTTACAACAATGCTGATGTGACCAGCTCCAGAGTTCAGCAGTCTCATGGCCTGTGGGGGGAAGCCGTCCCTGAGCCTGGTGGAGGTGGGGGGGGGATGCTGTAGATCTGCCATACGGCATTAGGCAGAACAGTTTGAGCCTGGGGTGGTTTGGAGAGAAAAGGAGAGGTTTTGAGGTGTGTTATTACTACATAAATTAGAGTGGATCAGATAGAACCACCATCAGATAGAACAACCATCCATAGAAGCCTGTGGGGAGGGAGAGCACAGAGACTTTAGGAGAGGGTTATGTTGGTTTACGAGTACAGTAATATGATTAATATCTAAAATAATAATAATGATGATGATGGCAGCAGCAGGCGCCAGCATGGCCACGGCAGGTGTCAGGACCAGGGTCCAGAAGGAACTACGATCTACGGAGACCTGATAGGGGAGAAAGCACAAAAAAACTCCCGGAAAGAAGCTGAATTAGTCATGTGCATTAATAAAACGTGAATTATGGTAGAACGAGAGCGTGAGAGAGGAGCTCGGTGTGTCCTAAGAAGTCCCCCGGCAGTCTAAGCCTATAGCAGCTTAACTAAGGGCCGGTCCGGGCTAACCTGAGCCAGCCCTAACTATAGGCACAATCAAAGAGGAACGTTTAAAGTTTTACTTTGAAAGAGCTGACGGAATCTGCCCCCCGGACTGAAAGTGGAACCTGGTTCCACAAAAGAGGAGCTTGATAACTGAAGGCTCTGGCCCCCAGCCTACTTTTTAAAACCCTAGGAACAACAAGTAACCAGCATCTATGGAGCGCAGTTGCCTTGTAGGACAATAAGGTGTTACAAGCTCTTTAAGATACGATGCAAGGGCCTCGTAGGTGAGGAGAAGTACCTTAAAATCTATTCTTGATTTAACAGGGAGCCAGTGCAGAGAAGTTAATACAGGAGTTATATGATCCCTTGTCTTAGTTCTTGTTAATACACGTGCTGCAGCATTCTGAATCAACCTAAGAGGCTTAAGAGATTTACAAGAGCAGCCTGATAACAAAGAATTACAGTAGTTCAGTCTGGAAGTGACAAACGCATGACGCATTTTGATATGTTACGTAGATGAAAATTGGCAGTTCTTGAAGTCTTCTTTATATTTGAAGGTCATATCCTGGTCGAAGAGAACTCCCAGATTCCTGACGGTGCTGCTGGGTACCAGAGCAATTCCATCCATAAAATCATCCATCAGTGCTAAAGGTGCTTTCTCTTTTGACCTTCTTCTGGTATGATTCAAAGCAACTGGGATGCATTTGCATGCTCGTCTCAGTTAGGGCTGGTGAAAAAGCCGTCAATCAGACTGTGGTGCACACTTAACAACTGGTGTGTTTTGTTTGTTGCGCGAGGCCAATGTAGTCCTAATGAAACATCGCAACCATGACAATCTGGAGGTTGCAGTTTCAACTAATTTCTTTAGGAGCTCTTGGTGACACCAGAGAAGGTGACAGCTGGGAACAGATTCTCCGTTTGTGTGTTGAGTCAAATATCTCAAGTGTGTGTGTGTAACACGTTGTGTAGTACGGGCTGCAGTTTGACATGATCACCCGGTGGATGTTAAACGATACGCCCTGGACTCCGATGGCCGCGTCGCAAAAGCACCCGTCCAGCCGGAGGACATTGAAGTTGTCACCCATGCTGACTTTCTAAGCAGGAGGGTTTTGCGGTCGTTGGCTTGTCTTGTGGATCTCTACTGGTCTTCTGAAAGATTTTTCATTAAAAATGTTGCTCTGTTTGGCATATAATCCACACGGTAAACGGTGCAATATTTACTTTTGACAGAAGCTTATTAATTGAACAGTGAACATTGTGTTTTTCTTCTTTAACTCCCAGTTTTATTATGGGTCAACCAGTAGTCCCTAGCTACTTAATAACTATAGTTATCAGGTGCCAATAATCCAGTCTTGGATTCAAGAGTGGGAGCAATGTGTCGTCTGTCCACTTGAGGGCGCTGACGCACCATTAATGGCGACTAATGTGCACGCAAAGAAGATTTAACCTACAATATACTGGATATACACAGAAAGATAGGTGATAGGTCGATAGACAGACAGACAGACAGACAGGCAGGCAGTAAGACAGATATTTTACTTCACATTACATGTTGCATTCAAGTTCCTTAAAATTGTCCCTGATGTGTCTCCCTTCCTGCAACCATTACACCCCGACCCCAGGTGCTTTTCAACGGCCAGACATGAACCACTTGGTCCGGTCATACAACCTCCAATTGCTCCACCAGGGTGTCCCATCTGGCTGAAGAAAAGAAGAAAAAGAAAAACATGAATTGGAATTTTCATTATTGTCAAAAGATTTTCTGCACGGATTGCCTACAATCAAATGTTGTTATTGCAACAACTTGTTTGCTCTGCAGTTTCACCACCCAGAAGCCCTTATGGGGCCAAGATTAAAAAAAGGGATATATTGCATGTTCTCCAGCCAAGTGTACAGCCATGCCCCCCTTCAAAAAAGGCTGCTCAGCAGTAACGTGTATTAACATCTGAAGCCTGCTCTCTTACATTAGCTCCAAGGGAAGTGGCACGCTGGAAGCTGGGCCCCACCCAAGGAATTTAACTCGATCCAAGTTGCAAAAGTAAACGAACAAAAAGGACTGTGCCCCGTTGCAGTCTGGACCTACAGTATCCCAGATTAAAGCGAAAAAATGTCCCTTCATATCTGCAGTGTTCCGCCACAGAATGAGACATGTTGAAGATGTTCAGATGAAAATGGCCACAAGGACCTAAAAGACAAGCAACAGCTCCACAATAGATGCAACGCATTCCATGTTCGCGTCGGCAGTCGGACAGATTCTCCAGTATGTGTTCTGAGGATTAACACTGTGCTCAATGCGAACCTTTCATAACACGGCTGAGAAATACTACAGCACAAACAAACGCAATACTTAAATAACTGGAGAAGCACTGCATGCACTACTTGTGCATTAAAGTTGTGTCAGCAGATAAGAACGGACTGATGATCATGTTGCCTGTTATTGAGTTTACCTGCTTGCACCTATTTTTACATTTTTACATGATTTCCTGGTCCCCGTCCGTCTGTTGCACGTCTTTGTCTCTCCCTTTGCATTGTGGGTTGCGGGTTTCCCAGCTTTCCTCTGTGCACCTGTTTGACCCGCGAGGCCTCCAGCTGCCGATACGCCCCCACGCCAACCTTCACCAAGAAAACTCCCCGTTCATTGCTGTTTTTCTGCATCTGCGTTGGGCTCTTTCTGCTCGGCGAGACTAAACTCAACAACAGGCTCAGTGGAGCGAGCAGTTTGTCAGCTAAAATGCAGAAAGTACAGTATTCTGCAAACTAGACGATCACCCAGGCGTGGTCAGCAAACTGATGAGCACCATGTGGGGGAGAGGGGGGATGTCGAGGTGCGTCAAGATAAACGCTCTGTGCTCTCAGGTGTGACACACGGGCGGAAGCCAAAGTGGATCCTCAGAATGTGGAATTAGGAACCTCCAGCATGTACAAACAGAGGTTTGACTGCGAGTGCGTGTGCATTTTTTGTGCACATTTTTTTGTGCACATTGAACACGTCGGAATGATTCAACACGACCCACTTCACTCATTTTACCCGAGCTACGAGTTACCTCTGTAACTCTGTTGTTGTTGTTGTAAGTACGTATATGTGTCCTTATTTGCACCTATCGACACCTGTCCTGTGGACACACGTTGTATGTATGCACATCCCTCAAATGTGCAGCGCTACATGATGCATTTGTGTATTTACTATTGGCTTGAGAATTAGTTCAACATTATGAGGAATGTGGAGCCAACCATGTCATTTTACACACTTTACATTTGCAAGTTACAATGCTTTTGTTTAAAGTAAGTTGATATTGAGGGAAGACATTTGGACTTACAGAATCTGTGGTTGTTAATTATTCATAATATCAGCTTTCACGCTGTAGCTGCTGTGTGAAAAAGGCACAATTCATTAGAAGGCTGTAAAATAGAAAAATAGCCCCCCACTCTTCAAACAGAGTGGTGTTTGTGTTTGTCTTTGGAAACTTTACAGTATGAAACTGCGTGCAAAGCAAAAATGACAGTTGTTTCCTCGGCAGAGGGAAGCTTAACTGCAGATGGAGATGCGTTGCTATGCAACTGGGATTTCAAAAATACTTTCTGCACTGGGGTCACATTTCAACGTCTGTCTCCACCAGCTTGGCAGCTGATGACTTCTCATAATGCTTTTTTTAAAGCTTCTCATTTGCAAACCTCCAAATGTGAAAATTCTATGGTTCTGTATGATGTGGTAAGATTGAATATTATTCCCAAAATGAGAGGAAACTTGGGCGTTTTTACTCTGGTTCGACTGAATCCGACATTACTATTCCAAAGGCAAAACGTAGCGGCACGGCACATATTCATGCTGAAATTATGAACTGCCATCAATCATGTTGGTGACCCACCCATTTAAGATGAATCAAACGTTGATCCTGAGAGGATCGGCTCAATCCTGCAAGACCTTCCTGTTTCTAATCGTCTCATTTACTACGGACCAAATACATTGTTTCCAAAGTACGGCCCTTTTTTCTCATAAACCCCTTCAGGCTTGCTCCTATTCCTCGATTTAAAAAGGGAATCAAGTGCACGTCATACACAATATGTTCATTGTGTCACCTGAAAGATTTGTATTATCGTTGCATCAGTATTTGCAATGGTCCAGGGATTTTAAATAGCACCCCTTCCTTCCTGAGCGCAAGTGCAGTCCCTTAATGTATCGTAAGAAAGTCGCTCTTGTTCGGCCCCCTCAGCTGCAAACATCCTGAAGATGTAAATGACAGGTCACCCTACTCAAAAACAACAACGAATGGTCAAGTCAGAGCAGTGAGCTGCTTCCCCGAGCTTCCACCACATCAAACCACATCAAACCCCCTGGAACCACAACGCAGCGCGCAGCTCGCACACGCCTGCACCGCTCACCAGCGGAGGCCTGATGGGAGAACCAGAGGTCAGCTGAGCAGGGCGGACGCAGCCTCCTGAAGTCCAGTCACGGAATGACCGGGAAACAGGAAACACAGTCATTGTGACGGGAAGTTCCACAACTGCATCGAAACAACACGCGACATCACACGGACGGCCACACAAACGTTCCAGAGGCTGTCAGCAGGTTACAACACTGTGGAAAAAGGTACAAAAAATAAACAGACACAAGGGCGCCATGCAGCTGTCAACAACACAAAACAGACGCCAAGTTAGTCCCTTTGACACCATCGCGATGAATTCTTTCTGAACAAAATGGCTGCGGGCTGGAGTGACAGCTCACTGTAACAGTGAGATGTTTAACCTCTAGGTGGCAGTGTCCCCTTCTCCATCGATGATTCTCTCTGCTGGAAGTAAATGGACAAACCCCCCCTCCCCCCCCCCCACACACACACACACACACACTAGTTTCTTCACACGAGTCTAAAGCTGTCACTGGGAGGACTGGTGCAACATCAGGCATCTAAATCCCGGCATTGGTTCACATCCAACGATGCTTTCAGGTGGAAACGTTAAATGTCAGTTTACATCATGAAGAAACTCCATTAGCCCCGCACAGAGCAGAACCTACTGTTCAGCTAAATTGATAATGGCACATTTAATTAGATGTAAATGATGGCACTCGTTCATGGACACGAGGCTCCGTGTGGAAATGTCAGGACGAGTCAACACGCTGAGGTGTCCTGAAACGGGACATTTCAGGCTCATTTTGACTTTCTGCTGGAAAATGTCCCAAAATATCCCTGAATTCACCACATTATCTTATATTATCTGAGTCCCTTTTAAAAGAGGATTAAAGGCTCATAATTGTGCAGAATCATTACATAACTGTACGGTGCACATTCAACAAGTGGAGTTAGTCAACATACGTGTGGAGCATTTCATGTGTTAACACGTGTGTGCAGGAGGAGAGTCTCCTCTATTGGTCTGATCATGAATAATAAGTAAGTTAGTGAGTTCTTTCATTCATTACAAAGTGGTTCACACTAGAAAATATGAAAACATGTATCAAGTATAGATGTGTTCCAAAGGTCGAATTCACTTCAACACTCAAATATTAGTCTTAGTTCTGTGTTTTAAATCTTTAAATAGAAAGAACCTTTTTCTATTTTCTCTTATTTTTTTTTATTATTTCTGTTTTCTTCTTCCTTTTTGTGACTGAGTGAAGGTAAGGGTATGTATCCATGTCCGTGCCAGCAATTTGTGCTGATCTGATCCTTGATAAATAAAAAACAAGAAACCAACTGAAAGAGGGAGATGCGCGATGTTCTTTCTCTTGAGAGCGACAAGTCTGCCTCCTGCCAAATGACACTGAATGATTCACAGAACACTTCCTGTGGGGCTGTACAGATGATTTGGGGATTTTAATTATTTCAAGCCATTTCTGATTTAGAGGGTTAGTAAATAAAAACGCCTTTTACATCAACAGGCTCATTTTTCACAGCTAATACACATGTGTCAACGCAAAGCCAAACGTATCCACGTTCGTATCTGCTCCATTTGTGTGTCTATTCATAGCACCTTGATGTCAACGAATTAGTTCTTCTTAATTCTTAATTGCACTGCAACACAGTATTATTGCAATCAGTCTAACAGCTTTTGTTTGTACACTTTGGTTAATTATACAGGCAGGGCAAACCTGCAACTTGAAATATGCTTTTAACAGACTCAACTTTCTTGTTTGGGCATTTTTTAAATTCAAAAATATACTGGATTTATCAGAAATGACATGAATTTGTTTGCAGAGCTCAGCCATATACAGAAACCTGTCTTTGTATTAACTGAGCAGCAACATAATTGTGTCTTCGCTACATGCACTATGTACAGCTGCCGGCTCTCAGGTCAGTAGTTTGGAGCAATTTGCAGGCGCCAAACTTCCCCCTCGACACTCAACAGAACCAGTGCGCAAAAGAGGGAGTGATGTTGCACTTGTTGGATCCGTGCATATCTGATGTGTTCCACAGTTGTCAGCATGCACGGTGCTCCGGATCGGGACCTAATGGAGTCTGTGGTACCCGCGTGCTCTTTCAAATAGTTCTTTTGAAGCAGACACTACAAAAAGGGGATGTTCCAGCGCGTATTTCCAGGCACTTTCTCTCAACTCCAGTTCAGATGGGCCCACATTTGGAGCAAGCCGATGTTTCAGTCGTCAGCCCTTGATGATTCGTTATTAAAAAAGTGAGAGCATGTGATGGTGAGCACAATTCTTAAGTGTCTTTTTGTAATTTGCTCTCTAGCTGCCAGGCTCCACGTCCATGGGAGACATCACACAGCCGACTACCGCTGCTTGAAATCCCCACGAGTCACCGCCTGGAAGCCTCCCGCCCAATGACGTCTTTGTACATTTGTCATTTCGTCCCGTCTGTCCGTTGAGCCCGACGATGAAACGCGCGAGTCCGCTTGAGGCCTGAAACCTGCATGACTTCATGCATGCAGTAAATGATCATAATGTGAACATCTTGTTTTCCTCGCAGCACGCAAAGTATTTAACTTGATTGAGACTTATACAATAAAGAAAAAAGAAAAACTTCAAATGAATTCACATAAAAGACACAAATAAAGCTGAAAGCCACCAAAGAATTAATAAAATGTTCATTCCGAGTTGCTGAAAGAAATTCAGTTCTCAAATGATCCGTATTCATGTTTTCTAAATGTTAACGTAAGGATTATGACATTGTTTGCTCGCTTCTGTTAACATCAGTAAACAGCATACAGCGATGATACATATGTACAATATCACCATGGTCCATCTATAATAGAAGTGTCCGTACCTAAAAAGAGCGAAGAAGGGGAAAGGCGTTCCAGGGTTAGAGTTTATGATCCCTGAGCAGACTCTCCATCACTTCCACCGCCGTGTCCTTTAAATGAAATACGATTCCGGGTCACACTGCAGAAACACGAACAAATCAGTCACGACTCACTCGGGTCCCATTTTCCATTTTCTATCTGTGTGTCTCTCTCCCACACACACACACACACACACACACACACACACACACACACACACACACACACACACACACACATGCGTAGTTCTGAGATAATCACACACGTACACACGGCCGAAGCACATGGTCATTGCTCTGCCCGGCGCGCACGTTTCCACAGATAATCCTTTGATCTGAGGCCTTGGTTTTTGGGCAGCGGCCTTGAGGTGCGATGGAGCTCTATTATTCATCGAGTGTCACGGGGCCCACAAGGGGAGGGAAGACAATGGAAAAGAAGTCTCCTCTTCTGTTATTCTTTGACACACCTCCTCTCACTGGACTCATTGCTTCGGCAGTAACGTCTCTCTGATCATTGTTTTAGCAATAATAACAAGGTATCATAAGTCAAAGTGAAAATAATGTGAAAGGCATCAACCAGCGGATAATAATCCCTCAACCTCGCCTCGGGGAGCTCAGGGTTTAACTGCTCCAGCAGACAGGTACTATTAGACGTGATAGAGGGGCAGATAAAAAGCAAGATGTGTCCATCAGTAGTTGGTACAAACCAAAAGCCCAGTTTATAGAGATTAAATCATTTCACTCGCATTTCAAATAAATTGTAACGTTCCTCCGCAGGTGCTGGATGTGTAGATAAGCAACTGGTTGCTTAAAACGTATATCATATTTTTTGTGTGAATTGGAATTTCTATTTAATCCCCCGCATGCAAAATAATTTAAATTCTTACTTTGATGCAATAACTTGACCCAGCTGTTGCCTATGAGGGGCCGTGGAGGACTTAACTACTGAGACACTCTTACGCATACCAATGAAACACTCGTGCGCATCTCACTGGTGTGCGTGAGTGAAATCTCATGAGTGAAATCTCACTGGTGTGCGTGAGTGAAATCTCACTGGTGTGCGTGAGTGAAATCTCACTGGTGTGCGTGGAAGGCGAAAGCAAAGAAGGCGGGTTTTGAACAGCGAAAAGCGCCAATCTTACGTTCTTCCTTAATATGCTTTTAAGTCTGGACTCGCCGTCTTTATGTAGGTCCAAGGGTATAGATACTACCATATTTAAGTGACGGAATGTAATTTTAGGACTTTTTCAGACTGGAAGTTAGTTGTTTAAGCAACATTTCTGCGGCCGGTTTATCAACATTCAGCCTTCGTAACAATTTGCTCCGAAGATGCTGGAGATGTGAGGTCTAGTTAACGGGACAATCTGACTCCTCCAGCACCGGGCGGTCAGCTCATCTCACGCCGCATAGAGCATCCTGAAATTGCTGTAAATAGTAGTCTGACAAACACTTGGCGCTATGCTAGCTAACATGGCACTAGCTAGCATTGCACAAGCAATAACAAGACCAAACAGCTGACAAGTTGAATTCATTTCAGCTGTTTTCATTTCAGCTTTTCTAATATCTGTAATTTCAGCAAATGTATTGAAATTCCCTTCAAATTTCTGCAATTTCAGCAATTTTCTGAAGTTCATTTCAGCTTTCAGCTTTTTGCATTCCAACGCATTTTCAGCAGGAAATTCCTTTTCTAGTTTAAAATGCTTTCCCTTTGCCCTTACATTTTATTTTCAAACATCTCATATCCTTAAGCTTTTTATTCGTCTCCATAGAATCTCTTTAGGTTTAAACTAAACCTCTGTGATTGCAAATAATTATAATTATCATAATTGCAAGTAGAGAAAAGTTGGGGAAAAGAAGAGGAAAGTGTGAATGAAATTCATCTTCTGACCGGACAGCAGATCTTTAACGAGGCCTGAAATATCTCATCTGAGGGGGGTTTTATTGGGCAGATTTTCCAGGTCTCACCAGTCACACACTGGCACAATAAAATGTGCAGGAGCGAAAACCGTGCTGTAAACACAATTTGGAGGATGATCTCACTGTCCATTATCGGCTTGTCTTAGTTTCAGTGTTTCATCTAATATATGATATCAAATATATAATGAATGTATAAAGTTATACATTTGGCCTCAACCAATCTTTAAAAAACAGTTGCATGCACACAGTACGTCTTAAAGGAGAATTGATCCACTTACTTACTGTGGCTCAGGCAGATGAACCAACACCAACGTGGTCGCTGGTCGCTGACACCCCTGAGAGTGGTTGGATGGAACAAAGAAACAGAATATTTCTTTCCGCTGTGATACTAAACGTCTGTAAAAATACAAGGTGGTTTTGTTTCATGAAACTAACTTCCTGCGACATTTCTTTTGAATAAAAAGAGTGATAAAAGAATACGTGACACGTCGTCCTTGACAGAAGATCACCGACAGCTTCAGGACTTAAAGTTCGGGGCGAGTGTTTGTGATGTTATCCCATTGTTTTCCTCCAGTTTATCTAAACATACAGTATATAAAAATGCACGCTGTCATAAATAAACTCCTCTGATTTACTACCATTAGTAACAATTTACAATATAAGACCCGTTTGCTGAATAAAACACTGCACTGCGAGAGCATGACGTGATGGGCTAAACGTGGGCATCCACGTGTGTCTCTTCTTAATTACCTTTCTGAAATTGAGGCTGACACCGTCTAAGTTGTTTGAATTAAACGGCTGACTTATATTTGAAGGCTTTCTGATGAAATCCACCGTGCAGGAAGGTTTAACTCGAGAGACTTTCAGCAGCTGACGGACGGTGTGGTTGCCTGGAAACTGGTTGTGTCGTCGTCTCAGAACCGAGCTGCACAAATATAAACAGTTCGGTAACCGTAGTGATGTTGACAGCCAGCTACAACCATAATTATCCATAATTTTACCTATACGGACCAGTGCAGGAGCTGTACAAATCATATTGATCTTAATGAGTGGCCGCCCGTGAGACGAGGGACGCAGGGACCGTCTAGTGCAATGCAGAAAAACACATTTCAGAAATATTCAATAACTTCACTATTATGAACGGTAGCACCCCCACAATAATTCCATAGGTCCATGGCATTGTACCTGTTCCACTACACGTTTTACTTGGTTTGAAAATGTCTTTAGACTATTTTCTATGAATAATGACATAATTTTGGTGGTTCTAAAGTCCATAACAGTGGAGTTATTGGACGTTATTTGCAATAAATGTTGAATAATATTCATAGAAAATAGTCAGAAGCAATTGTAAAACAACGAAAAAGGTGTAGTACAACAAGAACACGCGCATGGACATTTGACATGATTTTGGGGATGCTACTGTTCACAACAGTGGAGGTAGTGAATATTATTTGCCATAAATACAGAACATTATTATTAATAATTACTCAATAGCAACAACAAGTACACACCCATGGATGTACGCTAATGACTTTGGCCTTGCTACACTTTTCAACAGTTATAGTGACTATTCCTCCCAATCAAAAGTATTCTGCAGTATAGAAGCAGATCTTTCAATAACTACTGCTTTACTTCAAAACCTAGTGGGAATTAATTATTGAATAAAAAGTCAAAGTACAACAAGAACAAGCCCATTGATGTATGGCAGGACGTGCTAACTTTATAAAAGAGTGACACTATTGAATAATGTTTACATTAAGTACTCAAAATAATGAATCATTACAAATCAAAAGCACATTTCATTAAAATAACTACTGTAGTAGAACAATAATGAGCCCACTTACTATATAAACCCTCCCCTTTAGATTAGTCTAATATGCCTTTCTGTATCCCTGTTTCTGTATTCGATTTGACTTCCATGATTGCCCACTGTGTCCACAGCATATCTCATTTGTTTTTATGTTCGTAAGTGAGAGTGAGATGAAATCATTTGCTGATCACCTCGGTCAGCATTTGAACCGTGGCAGTAAACCCTCCCGTGTGTCCGGACCTTATCCTCCTCTTTCAACCACGCTGCCCGCAGGTACATTCTGACTCTCATTTCTTTGTTGCCCGAGGTCGATGTTTTAGTTTCGGATACTCTGCTTGTGGAGGAAGTCTCTACTGTGACGCTAGGCTGCCTATTTCCATAGCAACGGTATCTCCAAGAACAATGAAACAATGCCTTTGAATTAGCAATGCACATACATGAGGTCTTCCAGTCGGGTATCTCCTGTACAAAATTTCCAAATGTTAGTTAAAAACAATGAGATATACACTGGAATAAATGCCAAATATGTCGATCAGCTGTATCATCTGTATTTTAGATGCTGTGACCTAAAAGGACACGCAGGACTCATCGCTGCGCTCATCTTCTCACAATTAAGACGGATTTGGTTATTTCCCTCTCCGAGCAGCACAGATGTGGATGTGGATGCGCAGTGGTCGGAGCAGCAGCGGTCAGGGGTGGGGCCGGCAGCACGGAGGAGTTTGTTTTAATATGTCCACTTGGAGAATCCTCAGGGGAAATATCCCGGGTTGTGCTGCAGATGTTTCACTGTGTTTGCATGCTTGGAATTGAGGTTGGGCCCTTTGATCTAAATGAAAACGCGCCGCATGAGGTTTGATGCGCGGGGCGAGTCCAAGCTGCGCTCGCGGAGCGGATCAAGAAAGCGTTCCCGTCTCTGGGTTTTCCCAGGTTCCCCTGCAGAGTCTACCTTCCGTGATTAGAGACATGGGAATACCACGGCCCCTCGCCTTGATCCACCCCCCCTCTCCGGCACAGCTTGCGTTTGGCATCTCCAGTGGAAACACTGTGGGTTGGTGCCAGCGGTGGCAAACCACCAATGCCTACATGCTTCCTCCCACAGAGATCCTCTTTAAATCCACTCTGCTCTGTCATCAGGCTCTAGTTTCCCTTTTTAATGCACCATAGCTGAACGATCAAATGGACAATAAACAAGAAGAAGCACACCATCCCGCTATAACACAAAAAATGATCCGCGACCATTGTGGGCACCATACGGTTAAACTGCATTAATAATATCAAGGCTTTTGTGACTCACAGGCTCAGATTCATTTAGCGGTAGAGAAAGGCGTCCAAGAGAAATGGTCTTTGGTCTTTTACATTAAATCCCCAAACTGTGTCCATCCATCGGGGGACGATCACACTCGCTTTCATTAGGTTGTCTTAGAAAAACATTACTCGCAACAAACCTGTTTTTCCCCAGTAAGCGGAAAAATAAGGTTCCATAATCCAATTCTTGGAGCGTCGTGATATCAGAATTGATTTCAACTCATTTCGCCCTGTTGGAAAGCAAAAGCAGGCCCTCAGGAGAAGGACGGCGCTGATTGTCTGTCGGCACCAGGTATCGATTGGTTTGTGTTTTGTCCGCTGATGAGCGATAAGTACAATCGGTCATTAATGATTGGACCCGCATCCAAACAGTGGAGCATGATGTCGTATTCAGAAACAGATCTGAGGTCTGTTATTCAATGAGGATGCGGCGTCTTTATTCTTTTCAAAAAGTCTACATCCCTTCCCCAGAGTGTTAAGTATTTTTCCTTCACCCAGCAGTGATATATGATGCTGTTTTTAGACATTAGACACTACCGTCCAGAACTAACAGTTAATTCCGCATAAGACTTCATGAACAAATCATTTGGCTGGAATATACGTTCCCTCAGGGTAAACCTTTCTGCTGTGAATGTAACATTTCTCTTATTCAGGCTGGATTTCGGATCACTTCAAGGCAGACTTTTATGCGAGCAGATGTTGGGCATCCATGAGAAAATACGTTTTAAAGCGTTTCCATCCACATCCTAAAACACAATTGTTTAAGTCATTTAGGAAATATGTGGTTTGGCTGCAGTGAGTTCTCTGCTTTTGTGTGTCTGGCTTTTACATCTCGGTCTTAACACAGTTACTATGAATTCGTTACATTATCTTTGCATCACCCCGTTTCACCAAAATGCATAAATATAATAGCCGGGGACCTCCATGTAATACTACTACTTGTGAAGAGGATTAAATAAATGTTTTTGTAGATCTACAATAAAACTGCTGCTGAACTTGCTGACGTTTTTTCACTGTGTTTCATTCATGTTGACTTTGTTCTTTCTACAGCAGTATTTCCCGTTACTCGTCCCCACCTTTCATCAGAAAGACGGCAATATATTCTACAATAGGTTAACATAAAACTATCACATCTTTTGTTAAACATCTGTCACTTTTTCCATTATGTCTTGGTTATTTAAAATAAACATTTATTTTATGCGGAAAGATCTCTGGAACACGTAAAAGCAGTCGATGGTAGACTGACCGGCGGACGTGCTGGCTGTAAATAATTCAATGATCTCGAGTTGTTTTGCATGATTTATTGGATACCAACACATCGTGCCGTACGACACGCATTCATAACTGCTGAAAACACCTTCTCCTCGGTGCACAAAGGTAACAACCAGCAATAAACAGCACAATAGCGTAAGTAGCTGAAGAAGAAGTCTACAAAACTCGTATCCCTTTCTAACCTGTTGTATCCATGACTGTCCACAACACCATGTGACTTAATCCCTGTGATTAAGCAAAACAGGTGTACAAACTGGAACAAACAATACTCAAAATCAATAAATCAGTAAAGTCAAATCGTTTTGAGATGCAAACCTCACCAACTGTAAAATTCTATAAGCACAGAAATTCTTTTGGTCTCGTCCAATTCATTCAGAGCGTACAAATTCTTAGTAAGTCCTCGGCATCCACCCAGTTAATCAATATATGTATATGCATATGCATGCTACGTGCACAGCATCCGACTGTTATTTTCTCATTAAGCAATGATGCATTTAGCTGTAGATTAGGTAGCTGAGCCGAGGTCTTAAGTTTCATCACTTGCCACAGTAATATTGAGCAGAACTATTACGAGAGCTCAGCGGCTTGAGCATGTCGCACCTCATGCATCATTAAGTGTCTTAAAGAGCCCAAACACATCTGGAGGTGAAGCTTTTACCAATTAAAGACAGTGTAAATAATTGTTCCGCGGTTAAAATAATCCCAAACTGACTCGCTCACTCGCGTGAAGTTGAAAGGAAAGTCAGGACCTCACAAGCTATTTAAGACGCTACTGGCTGGGCCCGCTCGAAACTCGCCGTGCGCCGAGCACCGAGGAGCCAATAAAAACACACTCATCTAAGCAGCACTTACTTGGCGCACTGTAATTTTGGATGAAGACGGCCTCTACGCGCCGTCAACTTCACGTAGTGCCGCGCGCGTACAAAGTGCAAGCTGAAGAAAAAGAAGAATTAGGGTTACATGCAAAGTGAAGTCTGTACTTGTTCTTTGAACAGTCAATTTAAATTAGAGGAGGCCAGGACTCTGTTTAATGGATTCACTGTTGCCAAAGAAGCACAATTAAGAATCTATTCAACAACTGTGCCTCTGGAACAAAGTAAATACAGACAGTTTCTACAAAAAGGTCTTCAGACTTGTTAATTACTTTCACGGCTTTGACTGAGACGTTCTTTCTTTTTGTAAAAGTGTCCCTTTGGTATATGCAGGACTTCTGGAACAAGTGGTACACAAGTCCCATCATGCTACTTTGGCCGAGCCGAGCCGATACCTGAGGGAGTCGGGAGCCTTTGATCACTTCACAGACAAAGAGCGTGTGGAACACTTTAAAAAAAAGAAGGAAAAATGCATTGCGTATTTAATAATTCTGTTGCAGCTTTGTATAAGACTGTTTGATCTTATCTGAGTTTGACTTCAAAGACGTTTTTATTAGGAAAAAACGCAGAAGTTGATCGAGTATAAAACCCCGTGCAGCACACTAAGTTCCAGAGAGTCTGGAGGGAAAAGAGAACTGCAGAACCCGGTTTATACTGAGGGCTGGACTTGTCATTCTTACATCAAAGATTTCTCCTACGACTCTCACTGAAACCATGATGGCAAATGTGACAAATCATGGATGCAACGTGGAAGATCAGCAGCAACAAAGGATGTCATCAATTTACTGTAATTATCTACTGGATAATTACCACAGCTGCACCCAAAAACGTGATGCAATATGAATTGCATCAACTCAGTCTTAGATTTCATTTTATTTCAGCATTTAAGCATTTGAGCAACTTACTTTTCTTCTGAAAACTGCTACACGACTTTTCACTTTATTAGGTTGATCTGATGAATAGTTTTGTGCAGTTTTAATGATCTGGGGAGCAATTTGAAACCTGGGTTTCTACTTTCAGACGTGATCTGCATGGCAAAATGTCAGAGAGCAGGAAGAAAAAGGTGATGGAAGTACTAATTCTGCTCCGATGTCGTCCCTTCAAAGTGCACGTTGCTCCCCATTATGAGTCAGAAATGTTGCTCTGCTCAAACTCTGCTCTTTCTTCCTTAGAAGGAGACTCGCCCGTCTGTGTTTATAGCATTCTGTGATGGGAGAGTTTATTTTAACTTCACTCAGGACTTAATTTGGAATCCTTGTTCACATTGTTAACAGAAAGAGGCGAACTTAGCCAGAGGTCTCCTCTGCTGCGTGTCTCATTAAATCAAACTCAATGGTCAAAGGCTGCCTTTAATTTGGTGGAGTACGAACAGTGTGCTCGCCCCATTTAAGACAAACATTTGCTTCTGATTAGTGCAGCGCTGATGCTATCGCCGCCGATGTTTGGGTGTTCACCTCGTACAAGCGTGAGCCATGTTGTGTTGAGGCTTTTTTTTTTCCAGAAGCTGAATGACTGGAAAGAACCTGGAGGTCCGGAGGACAGAACGCCGGTTTCCTAAATGCGTAGGACCGGACGCAGCGTAAACGGACCCCGTGCGTTGTGTTTTTCCTTCCTGGTGACCACATCAGTGGCTGAGCGGTGGCCGGCCATGAATGGCACATTTACAGACCGCTGACTGGGACCTCTGTTGTGCCTCACATGTGGTCTGTGACCCTCATTTCAAACAGAAAACAGGAGGCGTGAACCGTTTGACCCGGCCCATTTCTGCAGGGTGGCTAAAAGTGAGGCAATGGGGCGAGTCCAGGCGCGTAGAGAAGAAAACCATTCAGTGACGGTCGGAGTCGCGGCTGCCTTCCGCTGTCTGACGCTCAGCTCCTGAGTTACAAAGCAAACTTTAAAGTCAAACCTTCCACCAAAACCGATGTGGTTCTGTTGCAACAGAATGTCCTCGGCAGTTTGTAAAAGCCCAAGTTTATGTCTATATATGTCTTTGCAATTTGCAATTTTTTGCATGAAAAATTCTTGCAATAGATTTTTGTTTATTTCAAGATAATTGAAGATTAATCAGACAAATCAATTAGGCGACTAAGTGATGCTTTTGTTTTGTATAATGAATGTAAAGCTTACAAAAACCTAAACATTAACCTCCAGGTTTTCAGTTAATATTACATATTAAACTAGAAATTTGACTTATCCGATGCTGCAATTAGAAACGGTTCCTCTTAATTTAACTTTGTGCATCCTCTTTTTATCCAAACATGTTTGTGCTCAAACTTTGGGGCATTTTCTCACTTGAAGAACTCAGTAGATAACGTGGACGATTAGTTCCACTAATGTTTTTTCATGACACTGTGCTCATTTTCTCGATTATGTCCTCTCCCCTCATATCAGTTTAGATAATCAAAATCAAGAAGTCATCCATGCAATGCAGCTCTTGGATAATCTTACACATCTCTAAAACAACACTACCTGGCAAATGCCTGTTTACGTGTGTCGTCCTGTCGCCGCTTCACCCTCAGAAAGAAACATAAAGTGACATTAGAAGCCATCGATCTCTGTCTAGCGTGTGCCGGGACGCCTTGTGTGTTTTCCTCATTCTCAGAGGTGAAAGCTGACAGTTCTGGTCTTCACCGACGCTGCCTTCCAAAGACGGGACACCGGAGCAGAATGATGGAATTACTTGGTCAGTAAACCTGTTACCTGATGTATTATGCATTTCAACATGCATAATACATCATATGCTAATTCCAACCTCAGTACTCGGGTACATAAGGTGGATGAATTACACAAAGTGAGATTCACACATTTACACAGAAGTTATGAAATTATGATTTACTGTGAAAACAGCTTGAAATTACTGGACATCAACATGCTAAATATATTCATACTTCCTTTATAGGTAAATTTGCATTTCATTAATCACAATATTTCCTTTGGGTTGTTATTTTCTATGAATGTGTTTTACATTAAATCTAAGACATTATCTATAAAAAAAGTGCATTTCAGCGTTGTTGGCTGGAAGGTTATGAAAGCTAAAGAGTTCATAAATGATAATAAAAGGGGATTCAGTTTTATGCTATAAAAATGCTGTTTAATGTTATTTGTCTGTTATCTGGTGGGAAGGGAAACACTCCTTCATTGGGCTGCTGAACAGCAGGACCTGCGTTTATTCATTCTGCTTCAATGCTCTGGTTTAGAGTTCAAACATATTTAGTTTCACAATTTTTATATTCCCTGGAATTTTATTTAAGACTTTTATTTCTGCCCTTGAGAACGAAGAAATATCCTCCCGAAGACCGAAAAAACCAACAGGCTTCATTCCCCTTGAATTCTTACTCAGAGACCCTGTGTTGTTCCTGCAGGGTTTTGCATAACTCACCAATCAACCGGATGAAACGTGTGTCCGTGACCTTTGAGCTCGCTTTCTATTAAAGATGCTTCTCCCTTTCAGGCCGTCGGCGGGGTCGGAGGTCACTGAGTAATAGCGTCAGCTGGGACGGAGCTTGTCGGAGCTCATCGGTCCCGTTGCCTCGGCGATGTCGACAGTCACCACGCCGTGTGTATTGTAGGAGTTACGCTATGACGCTCAAGACTGGAGATGAAGACTGTTGATAGTTACAATAGAATTGAAACTTTGAACTTTCTACTAGTTTCAATACATCCAGCTGTAGTGCTGCACTCTTCTTGTGGTTTCCCAGTAGGTGAAACTTCTGTATACTGTACGCTTTCGTATGTGATTTACTGCAGGATGTTTGGTGTGCTGTGCATTTTAGAGTATTCCGAGTAATCTTGGTGTGGTCACACAGTGGTTGGACCTTAGACGTAATGAGGAGATGAAGGCTGCAATAAGAGACATCTGTCAAAGGCTGCAGCGCACAGTATATTTAACGTGGAGGTCTCCTCTGCATGGCTGCGTAAATGACTTCCTGACCCATTATTTACTGTACACTCAAGTCAAGGACCATGTATTTCAAACAACAGCAGCCGGTTACCCAAAAGACACCATTGCAGCTCCCTATATTTATAAAAACATAACGTGCACCCGTGAGTCTGGCCTTTCCCTCGTACTGTGGACCAATTTGGGATGGCGGAGATGTCACCTGGATGGGACTGTTCTATTTTCTCCATCAGTCACTGCTCCAAGACACAGCACTGTCATGAACAACCTCACGCTGCGATCGTTTCGCAGGCCGCGCGTCCCAATGTATAGCGCGTAGCCGGTTACAGGAGATGGATGGTTGCAAAGGTGAAGGCTGTGTAAAGGCTGCAGTGAATCTTCCAACATTTCCCGCTTGTAAAGACAACTATGTGACTTGAAAGAAAGCAGGACGGGACTTTAATAAATCCTTACTTCTCAAATAGACACATGACTTTGACCCAGAGTGCTGTTTGTGTGAAACCAGAAGCAAATGTTAAACACTTTCTATCTATCTTTCTAGCTAGCTTCATCTATCATTGTAGCTATCATTCATTTTGCCTGTAGAGCTTCTTGGAATATTCATGGGGAAACATTTTCATGAGCAACAGAATTTCTAACTTTTGTCGCACTCTGTGTGCAGTTTAAATAATGCATTCGTTCATGTCTGCAAAGTGAGAGCCAATTATAAAGGAACCAGGTGATACAAAAAAAACACGATTGCAAACACACCTCTCCTTGCATTGAGGAGGAAATGTCAGGGACAACACTTACACCCATGAACACTGCGTTCAGAAGGATTTAATTTTTTTCTCAAATGATGCGTATTGAAGTGCGGGAGGCTCCGTCTTTCAAGCTAGTTGTATATGCAGAGGAAAGGTCAACCTGGTGATTTATTAGAGGTCAGCCCGGTGATTTGATTTTTTTGTGGGAGGAGATGTTGGAGTGTTGTTGGGATGAGTCATGCGAAGAGGAAGCTTCCAGTGACGGTGCTTGTTGCATTTGTAGCGAGAAAAGTTTCTATCCACCCTTCTTTGCCTTTGTGCCTTTGCCTTCTTTGGATTGTGAACCGCACAAACTGCCCACGATGTGTCACATCTTATGCCCGAGCAGTGAAGTTTCCCCCCCCAAAAGAAACACTGCACCGACGGAGGAAGGCAGTCATGGTTAATATTACAAAAACCACACAGGGAGCCGGAGGGTTTAGGCGGCAGCATCTGGCGTCGCCGCACACGCCTGCCAGGTCGCACATTAGATGGGAATAATCGGCCAGGACGGGCAGCGGGAGACGGACAAATGAGGAGCTCCTCCTGCGTGACCTGATGGCCTGACGCTGGTCAGCGTCCAGTAAGGAAACCAGCAGAAATAACAAAAACACGTATCAGATTGAATGTGCTGCCTCGTCCGGTTTTCAAGTCGTTGCTTTTAATGTTAGGCAGAATTTTGTAAACTGAAGACGGAAATGAAAATGGTTACTTTCCATTACTGAGCGCATTGAGATAAATGAGCAGAATGCTGATGTTTATCTGTGCGACTAAATATTATATGGGAGTGAACCTACAACCAATATTACGTCGCTTAATGAGTGTAATATAATTATTGTATCATTTCAAGGACGCCAAACACCAAATACAACCATCACATTACTCTAGTACTCCGCTGAGTTTAAGTACTGTACCAATTAAAAATGGAAGCATTTATTTTTGATGTTCAGTACAATGATACACACAAACAGTTATTGCAAAGGAAGAGATAAATAACGTTGGCATACAAAGAAATGATAAAACATCCATGACTTAACGGCAGTGTAAAATAACTAGGATAGAAAACTGGAGGCGTATAACAAAGAAGAGGATCGGACCTACGTTTCCCTTTTCATTAAACAAATAAATATTGGCTATAAACACAGCGAGAACTGCTTGACTTTAGGCTTTTTCCTGAAGAGATTTGACATATAACGACTGGTTGTGATGGCCGACATCCAACTGATTGTACGTGTGCACCTTTTTATCTTCTCTTTGAGAATCTTTGGTAGAAAACGCGTTACGGTACAGAAGGAAAATGTAGATGAAATATTCACACATAACACAATCTCACTAGCAAGACATTTCAGCATTAACGTGGCTGCAGATTCTGTAATGACACAAGAGGGGAGCAAAGGAAAGCTGCTGATGAAAAAGCTCCTTTCTGCGCCTTTCGTGGTAATATTAGAGGAGCAGAGGGAGAACGTCACCTGGAGCCTTTCAAAGTAACAAAGTACTTGAACGAAGAGGCTCCCATTTGCAGACCTCACCGGCTTAACGGAGAGGCACAAGTACCTTTCTGGGAGGGAAATAGTCTTCAGAGCACATGGGTCATAGTCCAGATCTGCTCCAGTTCTTTTCTGTCTTTCCAAAATGCTCTGTGAGAACACTGTTCCTATCCGCAGCAGTCAGATCCATTCAGAAGATTGATTAGATCCCAGTCTGTTCTGCTTCATCCAATTCAATTAGGACAACAGGATAACGGGGCAATCGACTTTGCCTCCGAAGTGGTCGAGACACTAGAACGCCGCAGCAGCGGTCAGACGTTCATTTCTCACATCCTGTGTGATTCCAGCGGCAGGTCTCAGGCCTGTCTGAGGTCAGTCCGAGTCATCTTTGCACACACAGGCACACTCCTCGTGATGCTCCAAGGGCACATCAGTCATGGTCTTCTGCAAGCTTCTGCCACCACTTCGGTGTTTCAGCTGCAAAACCTGCGAGCGGGAAGGAGGCCTTTGTTTACAGCGGAACCTTTGTCCAAAACGTCATGTAAATCATGCTGAGAAAGTGTCCCGGAAAGTAGTTTCAAGGAGTTTACCGAAGGCCTAAAAGGACGTGATTGACGCCCTGCCCAAAAAGGTCTTGGGTCTAATTTCTAAGGGGGGACATTTACCACATGAACATAGTAAACCATTGGAACTGCTGCTGCTGCTGCTGGTTTATATCCTAATTTAAAATGAAATGTTTGTTTATTTATCCAAAGTCCATACTGATTACCGATATTTACCTCATGGTACTTCTTGGTCACCCTGCTGGGAACGCACTGGCAGTCGTAGCAGCGGTGAGAGCAGCAGGCGCAGTTTCCACCGCAGCGTTTCACCAGGAGGCAGCTCGGCCAGAAAATGGCATCGGTCCTCTTCAGCTCCTCACGCAAGGACACGGAGAAGTTGCGTGGAGTGCAGCTGTACAGCTGGACTTCCTCCCTCAGCAGGTTGAGATCAGCTCCTCCTCAAAAACACACAGCAACGCCACGATTAGGATCAATTTCTAATGAAACGAATGTTGCCGTTTTATTTATCTCTCAGATCTTAACTCTCATATTGTTTTCTATATGATATTTGCAGGTTTAAAAGTACCCTACCTCTTGCTTTCTTATTGTGGATGAAGGATTTTCCCAGCAAATGCCACGTAGGCTTGTACAACTCCTCCATATCCAGTTGCCATCGCTCGGGCTCCAGGTACTTCATGACCTCCTCCACGGTGCCCAGGTTCGCCACAGCCTCCGACACCTCCTCCAGGCCCTGCTGGGACTGAGGGGGAACTGCAGGCACTTTGATTTCCGATACGCTCTGCGGAAAAACAGCAGATGGGATGAAGACAGATGGGAATTTATTCAGTATACACAGTATTTATCTGTATAGTTTCAACAGGTAAATGTTTCACTTCATATGCTCTTTCTGTATGGGCCTGTTCACTGGGAAGGTCTTCTTGAGCTGTGGTTTGGTTATGAGTTGAGATGTGAAGAGTTGAGAAGCGAACACTTTGCACCTTAAATCTCCGACGAGTCCCAGATTGATTCAACAGTTTGAACTATATTCAAACTGTTGAATCAAATTCCCATGGATGACATCATTCGTTTCAAGCTCCAAACCCCGCCGGCTACAGCGTGCAGTCGCAGAGAAGATTGATACCTGCGCTGTCAATCCTTCAACGCTTTAATGTTTGTCCAACGTGTCAGCTCGCTGGTCCCTCTTATCTTCTGTGACTGGCAGGTAGAAGGCACCATTGTGACACTTACTGAGTGAAAGGAGCTTGTGGAGTATTGGAAATGGCGGCGGCTGGCAGCTTCGTATGGGGCGCCGTTTGTAAAATGTTGCACGTTCCAAAATCCTGTGCAGTTTTTCCACATTTAGCATTATCATATGAACAAAAAAGCATGACAATATTCACATGTCACTTTTTCAAACATTTATATATAAATGTTAAATGTTATATCTAAATGTAAATGTTAAATGTTATATCTAAATGTTAAATCTAAATGTAAATGTTAAATGTTATATCTAAATGTTAAATGTAAATCTAAATGTTAAATCTAAATGTAAATGTTAAATGTTATATCTAAATGTTAAATCTAAATGTAAATCTTAAATGTTATATCTAAATGTTAAATGTAAATCTTAAATGTTATATCTAAATGTTAAATCTAAATGTAAATCTTAAATGTTATATCTAAATGTTAAATCTAAATTTACAAACGGCGCCCCATATTTAAGGCTGTAAGCCCTTTTACCATAACACCTCAAATAGAGGCACATTTCATTTTGAAATGCGGTCCGCATGACCGCAGTGGAGAGGGGGTTCCCTTGACCGGACCATCGCCGACGATTTGGCCGCGACGGTGAAGGCAGGGGGGGGGGGGCACGGGCGCGGATGCTCGCGGTTAACGAGGGGGGGTGCGCGGTCAAATCCTCGGCGATGGTCCGGTCAAGGGGGGGTTGCGCAACGTTCCGCGCCCGTGAACCCCCCCCCCGCATGATTTCAACGTGGACAGTATGTGGCCCCCTTCCTAGAATAAGTTTGACACCCTTGCTCTATAACAAGAGCTGATTCATCCAGACTTGCCAGCTTGTCCTGCCGCGGCGTGAATTACCGTAATTATTGTAATGTTCAGTCGTCAAGTCTTAAATGTTAAATGTAGAGCTAAATGTAGACTCTACATTTAACATTTACATTTAAATTTAACATTTACATTTAGATTTAACATTTAGATATAACATTTAATATTTGCATTTAGATTTAACATTAACATTTAGATTTAACATTTACATTTAGATTTAACATTTAGATTTAGATTTACATTTAGATTTAAAATGTATATTATTTAACAACTTTGTTACTGCCAAACATTATCCTTGGAAAAGTTATTGCATGAATGTACATGAATTCATCTCTAAATGTTTGAAAAGGTGACATGTGAATATTGTCGTGCTTTTTTGTTGATATGATAATGCAAAATGTGGAAAAATTGCGCAGGATTTTAGAACGTGCAACATTTTACAAACGGCGCCTCATAGCTCCGAGCTTCTACAGAGGCAGACGCCTTTTAAAAGAAAAGAAATCATTCCGGGAATCTGCAGCTTCCCTTTGATGACACAGAGCGGAATTAGGAAGGAATTCAGTCAGAAATGGGGGCCAAAGGAGGAAACTTTTTCCTTTTGTCAGAAACCTTGGCAACATCACCTCAAGGATTTATGATTCGGTTCTTATTTGCTGTTCATGCTAAAACATGTATCTTGATTCGTGGCAGTGTGAAGCCAAATGGAAAAAAGTCATCCATCTAAAGGCTAATATAACTTTTATTCCAAAGAATTGATTTAAATCAACCACCGGTATATAGATATATTTAAGATGGACCTTTTTTTAGATCACCAAGACCAGTGGTTCTATTTCTATCAACTGCAACCAGGACAGACAAAACTCTCTCCATGACTAAATGTAAATACACTCAAGTCGGTTTGGGGTGGATGCAAAAATAAGATGCCAGTGGTTTGACTTCACCACAGGCTACAGAGCACCTACTTGGATAAGCAGACGGAAATGAAAGGAATTCTAGTGGAGAAAGGGCCGTACACACGGTACACGGTAAAAGTACATCAAACAGGTCTATCTCTCAGCAGAAGTGTGTCTCCAGACAACAGAGGGAAGCTGCGGTTCTTATTAGTTGAGGCTTGGCGGTGGCTTTCAGCGTGGACTGAAGCCATCGACAGCTTCTGAATGCCGATGAAAGCAGCCGTGCAGTCCTTCAGAGACACATCGAGATGGTGTAAAGAAAGCTATAAGTAGCAGGTGAGAGCTCCTGTTTGAACTTTCACAGACAAAGTACTAAAATGGACCAGCAGTAGCTGCCATGGATTGCATGCAAAGTGCAATTGACTCATGTCTCAAAGTATTAAGATTTAACGTCAGTATTGCAAGAGTACCCGAGTACAATTTGATTAATTCAGATCTGGGATTTTTTCGCATAAAACAAAAGTCAGAAATTGATGCTAGAAGGGAACTTGAATTGCTGTAGAGGGCAGGAAGTAAAACAAGAGGAGAGGACTTGCAAACTAAAATAGGAAACATTATAACAAGCCACAGTTAGTTTGTTAGCCTTAAAGAAAATAAGTGTCCTGTGCGTTTTGATAAGCAATGTTCCTCTTATCACTGACACGTTCCCAACCTCCCCCAACCTAGTTTTCAAACTGCGATTACTTTGTTTCCAGCTCTCTCTGTCGTTACTCTGCACGACCACAGGCTCCTATTTCTGGTGGCTTAAATGACTGGTTCAGCCAACTATGTTGAGATGAACCTTCTGAAATAGCATCGCGGGAGAGATCTGCAAAACAATATCTTTTCTTTTACGCGCTGTTGCAAAACGCTTCCTTGCACGCGAGAGCTTCCAATAAGCGGCCAGGTCTGTTGTGAGTGAAGACTTTCTCTCACTATGCTGCGATAGAGGTTGGTGTGAAAACAGACCTCACTTTGTCACGCCGAACGGTCGGCCATCTGTGCGGCTTTTGACCTTCACCTTCTTTAACTCGCATTTCATTCCTTATTTCTTGGCTCCTTTCTGCCTGAAACTCTCTTTGTTGTTAAAATAACAACAATGGAGGAGCAATGTAGAGCAGCACTGGGGTTTGATTCCTGACCTCACAGAGACCATGACGTAGGTTTCCTTTGCTCCTTTATCCCCCCCACTCATCACCCCTCATGCTCCCTTCAACAGACTCCTTCCCTCCTATGTTTTAACAACCTCTTCGCCCTCGGCCTTTTTTCACTCTTCCTAAAATTACAGACCGGGTCTTATTTTTCTCTGCCCCCCACCCTCCCCCTTCCAGTCCATGGAAGTGGTGGGGAGGAATTATTGCTTGTTTAAATATAAACTAAAGTGCCGGCCCCTGCGTGGCACGAGCCTCCAGAAGCTGCTTGTTGACCGCAGAGGAAACAGAGTGCTGCTGTTCCAGCGCGCCGGAGGGAAGTTCAAAGGGAAGCCGCTCTGGAGGCCGAAAGCTTCCTTTTCCACCACATGGCTTCCACACCTTTAACATACGACGGACAAACCCCGGCTCTCATTCCGTCACATTGGAGACACCACAGCAATGCGAAATACTCAGAGTTGAGTGTTGGGTTTTACTTCTTTACCTTATTTTTTTAAGCTAATAGAGGAACTGCTCCACTTTCTCAATCTTCACGGAGGCGTCCAAACTGATCAGAGAGTGGAGTGTACATATTAATAGTTTATCATTAATATAGTAGTTTTATTAATTTATTTATTTATTAATCATCTTTTAAAGTGTGCCCTGCTGGGTGTTTTTTTTATCAATCAAATCATAGTTTTAGTCAATAATTAGATAAAACCCATTTGTACCAGAAACAGTAATAAAAAAAATAAACATAATTTAACCATCCAAAAGAAAAAAAAAAAAAAATAGGACTATAGAGCCCATATTAAAAACTAGACTATGCCTTCCAGTCTTCATTTAGGAAGTAATCCATGTAGAAATTCACGGATCTCGGTTTACTTGGGATTAACATAATATAATAACATACTGATTTAAGATAATGCAATAACAACATATGCGGGGATGGCAGTGATACTCGTCAGGCTAGCCTCCAGTAAAAGAGGCTAAATGTTGCTAAAATGTGATGTTTTGTTATTGCGAGGTCCAATGTCCAATGACCGCTTCTGAAATAATTCTGAAAAGCATCAATGAATGAACTGACTGCTGTCCACCCTCGGTGCTCGGGTCGGAATCACTCAACTCGTGTGGCTGCGTTGATGAATGAAGAGCCAGACTGAACCATTTTGCGGGTAAGAGGGACCTCAGAACACTTATTCACTCTCACAACCAATATTGATGTAGTGAATAATATTACTCCTCGTCGCAGAGTTTCATTGGATTAATCCCGCTCTACTACGAGTTAAAAACTACAAGTTTTTTTCTAACATGAACCCTCATTACTGGAGATTCATCTGGTCTTCAGTGATCAAGCGATCTGCATTAACTCAACAAAATGGGTCGGCCCCACCGCAGGGAGAATGTAAGATAAGGTGAAATAACTTAATCCTTTCAGTCCTGCAGCAGGATTTACAGCGTAATCACTTACTTCCCCCCCTTAACGTCTGTCTTTTCTTCTGAGAAATAAAGCTCTGATACCCAGCTAGATACTTGGTGCGATTCCAGGGGGTCACTCGTTTTGCGTTTTCAGGGTAAAGAAAGAAAGCTGTACTGAGGGAAGGGAGAGAGAGAAAAGAATCAGACGGAATACAAAGTGCCGTCCGTGACCTCGGTTCCATATTTGTGCTTGTCAGACTCGCCAGCGCTGCGAGGCCATTAGGGATTAATGAGGAGTAGAGCTGTTTACTTCAAGCAAGTGAACAGAACTAAAACATGACCGGTTAAAACATGGCAGTCGCCTCCTCGCTTTATCTCTTGGCTTTTGTCAGCGAAGGCGGCATGCAGGGGAGGATTCTGTGTGTGTGTGTGGTCCGGAGACGCAGGACAGAAAGAGGCGAGACGGCGAAGGAGAACGAGGAATGGGGAGTGGACGGAGGAAGACAAAGCTGGCTCGCAAGTCTGAACGTTTTTTTCATACGTTCTGGGAAGCCCGAGCTGTTCTGTTTCACTGATTAAGTTCAAACTGAAAGGATGCGGCTAAAAGTGTAGTTTCTGGCAATGTGCTTGACCTCTGAATCGCTGGCGTTAAACGTTGAGTAGCTCACAGAAATGGAGAAAAACGTCCTCCCAAAAAGGAACCAAATGACAAAGAGGTGACTATCAGTAAAACATGTAACACATACTGTTAAGTACTGTTTTTGTGGTATGAAGAGAAGCTGGCGACAATCTTGCTGAGCAAGTCACCGCAGCGCTGAATAAAAACAGGGATTTCTCCAAACTGGGAGGAGCCGCTCGTCTCCTCTGTCCCATCGGCAGCGGTACATTGGCTGAGCCACGTCGCGTCCTTCAGGAACGGCCGGCATCAGAAATAGTCAAATAAAAAACTGAGATGAGCCGTGAAGCGGCCATTGGGGGATGCTTGCCGTCCTAAAGAGGCCCTGAATGTACAAAGTCAAACCAACTGGAGATTCAATCTGATCAGCGGGCCGATGCCTGACGGGAGTCAATGGGAGGTGACGAGGCGTGAAAAGGAGCCAGCTGATAAGAGCGCCTCGGTTTGTCACTCACGTTTAGCTCTCACAGAATACAAGAATGTCCTGTTTTGCTACAGTTATTGTATTGAGCTCTTTACTGATCTTCGGCGAGTTCAAGCTCCCTCTATGCACGCAATTCAAATGTGATCGGTTGTGAATATCGCATCTGTTTGTGAAGTGAGCTACTGAATTACACATGAAAGGGGATAGTTCCTCTGGACCTGCTGCGTGTAATAAATACAAAATGCCCAGAGAACAAGCAGCAGTTTGAAACCTTTCCACACGACACACACTTCTGTCTCTTAATTCCTACTTTCATTTCAGGGGCTTGAACGGATCCCCCCCCTGGGGGGGGGTCAAAGGACCGATTTGAGAATGTGAAGCCACTTATTTTCTCCATCTCAACCTGAAGAAGCGATGACGCCTCATTCTGTCTGGATCTAAAGGGGCAGGTTAACGGGTCTCAAGGGTCAAATAGGACATTTAAAAGAGGAAACAATGCCAGCCGGAGGAAATGACACAATTAGAGACGATGAAACCATTTGGACTTAATTTATTTCGATCTGTTGTGCCTCTAACGTTTTAGAACCATTTCAGGACCCATCAAAACTAAATGAAGGGATGCCTTTTTCCTCTATTCACTCTCGTTTCAGAGATTGTGGACCTTTAGTGACATTGTGTGTAAGTGTATGAGCTGCACATCATAGCATGATTCAAACTCAAGCACAGGTTCCGGATGTTCTGAAGTGCTTAATAAATGCTTCCCCAACAAGCGTAAAACCTCTGTAAGCAGAAATTAAGACAGTGAGTTAAGCAACAAGCTATTTGGGAGGCCAACAACTAACACACACCTCCCAACTCTTAGCGCTGTACGTACCGCGGGGAGAAGGGAGTAGCGGATGCAGAAGCCCGGCTCGGACGGGAAGTACTCGTCGGAGACGAAGCGGATCCTGATCTGACTGCCTTTAGACGAGTGACTAGCTGGTGGCGACTGCGAGCCGCACCAGCGACCCAGGACGCCGCTCTCGGTCGGGTCCTCTATCTCCACAAAGTCGTACCTGGTGGAGTGAATGAGACAGAAGCTGTTAGTTTTAGTCTCGGAGACATCAGCAGCTCTGGGCCCACGCTGAGATGGTGATTGATTATTCATGACAGAAGCGAACTTTGACCCCTTTGCGTGCGTGTCAGTGGACTTGATTGTATTTGTTTTGCTTGTTGGCCATGTTCGAATGGGAGATTGTTAATATCAATAAAGCTGCCAGGGGAAATAAAGGTTTAACCTTGTTGGCAAAAAAAAAAAGGTTAAGCTACCCCGGAGGTGAGGAATGAGATTTGTTTTTTATTTACTGCCTGAATTTAAAATAAAAAGAAGAGCAGAATATTGCCTGTGTATTCTGTGCACATCTCAGGCCGGTTGTCAGTTCAGCAGCTGTTCTACTACTGAGCTGTTGGGGCTGCTGATGCTACGTTATTACAGGCGGGTCACACCGATGCGACGTGTTGTCAGTGAAACATAGTTCTGATTAAACCTCGAGCTCATTATACTGCGCTGTGTTGCTGGTCGGAGACCACAGGCCACTTTGACCTGTTTATAAAAAGTCATTTATAAATCATCAAATTTAAAACGATTGCTGGCTGTGCTAGATCAACTATTTAATCCAGCCCTCGGTTTATATATCATCGATACCTGTGTGTAAGCGGCCTTGTTTCACTGACTCTTCTCAGTCTGGGATTAATCACTTTGCCATCTGCGTCACCAGACACGCTCACCTCTCATCCAGCGCTGCCAATTCGGATATTTGGATTCCGAGGACATTGTTTACATTTTGCACAGGCTTGACATATTCAGTCCAAGCTGGTTTCAACAAGACAACATAGAGGGACATGAGCGAAACTAAAAATGGATTTTCTGTGATTTTAAATAAACTGAAGGGAGGGGGGGTCGATAAATTCACTAACTCTGCTGCCCTTTATTTGGAAAGTTCTGCAGAAAGTTTGTCATCTGCACAAACAAACATATTGGTTCAGGTAAAACTAAAAGAGTGCTTTCGCAAAACTATTTATCCAGTTTAAATGGAAAAGTGTTACTGCGTGAACCTTCAAACATCCATTTATTTACGTGCAAACCAGGCTGGCGTCAAGTGTTTTTCGGAAGGGGATCAAATAGTTTAGCTTCTCGATGGAGGTCATTGGAGAGAGGAAAAATCTGCTGTCAGACAGCTCCGTGGCCCTGACAGATGGCTCATCAATAATGCAGCGTGCCCTGATCATTACACATCACCATGTGTTCAGAACCACCATGTCGAACAGCGGTTTCCCAGATTCACAAACGCGCTGGCATGCATAGCAAAATGTACGTACAGTCACCGGGGGAAAGGTTCAGGAGGCATCTTATGAACACCACCCAGCAGATAGGACTGACTTCCTGCACAACACAGGGAAACTATGTGAAATATTCACAGTGTTTGTCCTTGTAAATTGTTAATAGATAAAACATCCATGACGCAGAATGGCGAACACTTAGTCCTCTCCTTTCAGAGAAAGGCAGAGAGGAGAAATGCCTCTCTGAGAACAGTCCCGTCTGTGAGCCGTCGAGCACGACTCTGCTGCCATGCCAACCGGCAGCGAGACCAATCCCCCTCCGACGTGCCCCCTCGCCAGTGGATTTGGTAAGAATGCTTTTCATCACGCCACAGACAAACAGAATAGCAGATGAGCATCTCGGGCCACGCAGCTCCCCTCTCATCCGGGGCGAAGGCTTCGGGCTCCGCTACCGAAGCCGAGCGCATCTCCTGCCGCTGTTTGTTTCATCCCCCCCCGCCACGGAAGTGAGTCACTGGACAGGAGATTACTGGGCCGGTTTATTTGCATCACATTGCGTGGCGATAGAAGGGCGAGAGCAGTGTATCGAAAACACTGCCTCAACGCGGGAGCGAAGTTCAAAGGGGGCATTTTGTGAATACACTTTTAAACACGCGAGAGAGATAAACTAGATATGAAGACTTGCCCCGGAGGCTTGTTCATGTGAGTTTATTTATCTGGGACAGATAGTATGCGTGTTTGAGGGCGAAGCAGGCTGAGAGATAACACATACACTGGATGTGTGTCTGCTCCTGCTTGTGATTGCACGCTTGCATTCATCTGTCCGCCAACCCTGCCGGGAGTGTGTTTTGGGATCCGAATCAAAACCTTTCGGGGCCTCCGTCAGCCTTGGGAAGGAGTGAAAAATGTGAAAGTGGGAGCGGCAGACGTGGCGATGACTCGCATGACCCTGGAGGAGGATGCAGTCATTGTCTCTCGCCCCTCTCCCCCCGAGGACGCTGACTAGCGCGCTCTTGTTCGGGCAGGATGACACAAAGGTTGTCAATCCGCACCCTGCCCCGCGCTCGAACTTTCAACAGACACACTATCCTCATTCGTCAACATGCACGGTAGTGAGCGAGGGGCTCAGCTTTTTTGTCGGGGGGGAGCGGGGGGGTCACAGGAAGTATGTTGTCAAACAGCGGCATGAATTGAATGGCAGCAGCTTGGAGCATTGAATTCAAATCCATCTTTTTAGACTCCGGACCAACATCTTGATCAATGAAAGTGGATGCGTACTGATTCAAATCCTCTTTTAATTTCCTGATATGGATGGATTTCTGCACATGCCATTCACCCTGTCACCCATTAGGGGGCTCTCCAGGAATGAGGGCGAGGTAACCCTCCCCCAGTGATCGGGCTCCTCCATGCTAACCAGTCGGTTGTGATATATTGACAGCAGGAAACTGCACATAATTCACTGAGGGTAAATCGATCGTTGGGGTCGGGAATCCCTGTTTGAATTGATAGGTGAACCCAGTAGTTGAAAGAGGGCCCCTCAATAAAGCATTACATGCAGATGTGTCTATGTGTTGCAATTCAGACAGTGTGACGCTAAAAGTATTGACTCAGCGGGTAAAATATGACGGTCTGAACCGTGTTCCCCATTGACACAAATCACTCTGCTGCTTGGTTTTTAAATCGAAGAGCTTTCATGAGATGCTACAGAAAACCCAAAGGCAATTTCCCAAATGGATCCACGCTTTGAACCTTTAAATATGATCAACAATGCAGGGAGGACGCATCTTAACCTCGGCAGGTATCTGGCAATCCAACCAGTGACGAGTAGGGTTAGGGTCAACACAAACCCTGACCCTAAGCTGGCCAGGCAGAGGAAGCTTTTAAAGAAAACCGGCGCATTGTACATGTATCACGTATCTGTAGGTAACTAGATTTTAAGACAGGAACTTGAGGATCACTGTTGCTATTAATCAATATGTTACCATGGCGATAGTGAGACATATTCTTACTTGCATGTGCCATCTTCTGGGTCCTCCAGACCAAACCGCTCATCGAAGGTGAGCTGGATCCTCATATTGTTGGTCGCCACTAGTCTCCAGACCAACGCAGTATTCCTGGGGTAAGTTAGTGGGAAGCCTGGGCTCTGGAGCATTCCCTCTCCGGACACTGTAATGATCTTCTCCTGATGGGAATCTTGCACTCCTAAAACAAAAATCAGATTGTGTTTTGTTCTTTGCATTCACTGCAGTGGTTTCATTGATTGTGATTAGAAGCGCATTGTTCTGTTGAGCAGGGCTTGGTTTGGCATTCATCTTCTGATTTGCTCAATACACATGCCAAGCACCTTGCTGAGAGATATGATTAAATGTGAAATGTTGAGCAGGTTTCCAATACGAAAGGTGGGGCGAAAATACAGCTGGTTGACGCTCCCATAATCCTCTGTTCATCCTCTGACAGTCTGACTCATCTGGCTGCTGCATAAACATGGTTTTCTTTTTCATAACAGCAAATTATTAAACAATTGATTTGATACAATTTGATAAGGCTTTCACAGAAAGTACTCATTTAAGAGACATGAAATATATTTGTCATTATATATGTTTCTGTTTGCATTCTAATCATAGACGTTCTTGAGGAGGTCTCAGGGAGACCTCATTGAGAGCAGTCTGGATTTGTAGCTGCGGAATACAATATTCATAGCTGATATGATCACCTGTAACTAAGGATGGTAGTGTTTTTTGGGGTGTGCCTGCAGGATTAAATTACTGCATCCAAGCTGGTGTCTGAGCCCCCCCCCCCCCCTCCCCGGGGTCCCATCGGGATTCATCACCTGAAGCAGAGAAACTGCCAGGACGCTTCCACATGAGCCCCCAAACAACTACAATTACAACAATTCACCATGTTCTTTGCTTGTGCGTTCAGTGTTTCAGACAATCATCCAGTTGGAAGGTGGAAGCACTGTGGGTGGAGTTGGGGATGCTGTGTTTCTGTTTCAGAGATTACGCCGATAAAATAAAATTCATTTTTTTTTATAGCTCAAAATCGAAAATTACAAATTTGCCTCTTTACAGTCTGTACACATGCGACATCCTCTGTTCACATCGGCACAGGAAAAACTCCCCAAAAAATGAAAAACCCAGCAACCCATCCCCAGGATTGTATAAGCAGTATTCATTTTTGTATCAATCTTTTGTTTTTGATGATCAATCAGTGTAATATAATGGCACTATTTTACCCACGTTGTATGTGATATAAGAGGGGGCGTGTACCGTCGGCGTTCTTTACTTGTCATAGATCCAGTGTTATGCTAATGTTGAACTAAGATTATAAACTATGCCAAAGACACCACGACTTGAGACTTATTGTAGACATAACACTACAATCAGTATGCAAAAAGCGATCCAATGCGTCTCGCTGTTGAAGGAACCTCTGAGGCTTTAATACACGAGCTGCTGGAAGTCTTTTAGTTTATTAAATGCATGAGTAAACATTTCCCCAGCACTACTTGTTAGACCAGATTATATTGGGGAGAAGTTTTGAGTTTAATTAATATTTATTTTTTTCACATATTTGATTTAAGTCGAGGCTGATTCATTCAAAGGTTTTCTTTCTCAAACCAAAGGCAGGTTAAGTGTGTTCCATGTCCTCGCCCTGTATAATGTCAAATAACCACAACACTCGGTTCCAAGGACAACAAATTGGTCTCTACGGAGACAAATTTCTGTTTAAAGTCAGAAACAACTCAACACAGCGGCAGATTTAACACTCACACTTCTTTTGAAAATAATGTATTCTTGAATTCAGAATGAGAACAGCGTTAAATCGCACGCAGCATTGTCCTTAAAAGTCCCATTCCCAAAATATCCCATTAGTGTGTGACATAACATAACATCTATCTATGCCAGAATGTATGGACTGCCTTTTCTTTTTGTACCCTGTTCTTATCGTTGATAGAGAGGCGTCCAACCGCTGGCCTACGGAGTAAAAAGCATCATTTTAATCACGATGGCATGTGCACTTACTCTGCTGGCATCCCTCTCGTTCTGTCTGTCACACAGTCTAAATAGATAAAATGACATCGACACTAAACAAAACAATCTCCTCACATTACAGGAATCCCTCTGATGTTTTCATTTTGTTTTGGTGGCGAGCCAGGTGAGAACAGATTGAACGGCAGTTTGCCAGATGCAAAGAGGAGCGATGCCCGGACACGAGCTGCAAATGAACAGGCTGCTTTCCTCAAACTTTTTAGCAAAGATTCTGCACTCCTTGAGGGTATAAAACAGACACGAAGCACTGGATTAAAAAATGTCCTAAAAAGCTATACTTATTTGTTCCGGACTACACCCTCTTAACAGGCTTAATAACAACATGATGATTTTAATCAAAATTAATCTACCTAATTTGTTTGCCCATGCAGTCAATATTTATGATTTCCTACTGTACTGAAATAAATGGAAGATTGTTCATTGGGGGTGAATCGTGAATGGAATGTGGAATAGAAATCTGAGGTTGCAATTGCAGGGAAAGGGGGTAGAGGAATGTCTGGACATGAAAGAAAAAGGTCCTGATAAGAAGGTCTTCCAGAGATCAAGTCACGCTTAATCCAAAAAGTCTGCAAACATCCCGCTTAATCCTCAACGCACTCGTCACAAGTAATTGCAGTAGGTTTGGGGGGGGTGGGGGACGTGTTTGCATTCCTCTCTGGTTAAGGTCTTTGTGCATGATGCCCAAGAATGAACTATCCATGTGATTCTTCACTGTGGATCTTTTGTTCACTTCCATCAAAGCGGAACCTCCATAAGAGTGTCCTCCTTCAGAGCTCATCGACTGCAAGCCGAGGCCACAAACCGGCCTCTTTCCCGTCTCTTCTCCTTCAGCTTTTCTTTATCTGTGTCATAAACAATGGTCTTTTCATGCCTCTCTCTTTTTCAAACTTCCTATTGGCATCCTCCCTCTCCCATTTACCACCCGCGCACTGTAAAATGCAAAGACACGCCACACCAGTGGGAAACCTGGGTGTAACTTAGACGCGAATGTGACCTCACTTTCGGGGTTAACCAATGTCATCTAATGATCAGAGCAGCGGCCCCCGAGAGTGAATTACCTCAAACATGACTTTTCCTTGACCTACTTTTTCCCTCCGTGAGGAAAGTGAAGCCGACTATTAAGGGAGGAAGTGACTCTGAATAAATAGGAGCCTTTACAGTGCAGCCATTGTGCTTTGTTAACACGTTAGTGGGTGAACCATTCATGCAGTCAAACATTAACCTTCCCCCTGCCAAAACAACGCTGCCATGCACACATGAGGAGACCCACGTGCACACAGTTAAGTAAGTGCACAAATGATTAGTATTTAATAAACAACAATTATGAACACTTCTACTACTGGTTATGATAAGACGAACTTTATAGAAGGAACAAACACTTGTTAATTTACATAAAAGACTTCACATTCTGTGCATCAATAAATAAATGAGAAGCATTCATTCTGGCTTCCGTCAGGCTCAGTAAGCTCAGCTTCCCTGCAGGATAAAATTACAGCGTCCCACAAGCTTCAGAGTTTATCTGCTGGTCATAACACTTGATATAGTAGACATAACTATGCCTTTCTTCTGGAAAACTAAGAACATTTTAGCCAAAGAAAGCAATAAATATCTCAGCCCCCCCTTGAATATGAGGTCATATAAGACGCTTTGAAGGGTGAACAGGTATTATTTAGTAATTCAACTGGTACTGATTCAAAACACATGAAAGCGTGTTAAAATTGAAATGCAACAGACTTTACTGCCGTAGGGTTTGTATTTGCCCAGTAAATTAGCTAAATGGGTTTTTTCACACATTGAGAGGTAGAAATTGGTCCAGTTCACCATTGTGTTCTCCCATCAGCCCCGTGCATCAGGGATAACCATCCACGACAGCTATTTCCTGTCTGGTAACGACAGCCAAGCCACTGTGACACTAAATCCACATTGTTTTTCATTTCAGCCGTGGGACCTGCTGATCAAAAATAATGTGAGTCCATAAGTATCGTAGTTGAAGCAAGTCCGCTCAGGTGATGAAAGTGTACCATTAATAATAATAATTCCATTTCATTGTTGCATGCCTTTCAGGCCCGATGCTTCACTCCACTCCATCTGTTACTTGTTATGCCGGCGTAGTGGTAACTACAGGTGCAGTAGATTCCTCACCCTGCTTAGGATATTTATTGCCTTCGGGTTTACACTCGGACAGGAAATAAAGTGGCTGAAACACGCCATGGGAATCTTTCATAGCATTAAGAAATAATTTGGCTGCGTGGGACCCTTCATCTGCAGGCACATGCTGCTGTGCGTTGTGCTGATGAGGAAGCATGTGTGACAGGTTTGACGCCCAAATTCCCTGCAGAGGTTGGAAATAATCTATTGATTATTGAATGCATGTCTGAGAGAATTAAGTACATTTCAATGCACATCCCGGTCATTGCGTTTTTTCCAAACGTTTGTCTACAGTTTTGACCAGAACGTAATAAAATGAGGTTGTATGAAAGTTAATAAGCTGATAATAACCTGTCCAATCCAAGTATTGGAGTTACTAACGAATCAGGAATAAGGAACATATTATTACCAAAATATGTCAGACATGCATTTGACTTGGCGGTTGTTACTTTACATCCTTTTTTGTAAGTCAATGTCTTTATGATATGCTTGCACTGTGTATATGGTGTATACAACCATAAACAGTAAAATGTTGAGCATGAATAAAATGATTGACACTAAAAAAACATTTTCCTTCCTGCGAATGAAATAATTGATAACGCATAGTTTTCTCATACAGCCGGCAGTCAGGATCTGACTTGCATCAGCCATTGAAAAATAAATATTCATGACTCAATCTAATCATTTACAATTGCTATGTGCTTTTTAATGGCTTAACATGACGAGGAGGAGGAGGAACAGCTGTGGGGATGAGATCCATGACAAGAACATTACATTACTGGGCGTGATGGAGGAAAAGAGCCAGAAGGCTTACTGGACCTGTGAAGATCCATTTAGACAAACAGTAGCGGCGCCGTTAGTCAGGCTGTTTCCTCGCCTTCTTACACCGACAGAAAGTGGATCAAAAAATGCAAACATTAATAACCTTGCATTTGTTGGCCAGGGTACAGCTGCTTGTCATGTCGACTGCATGTTTTAAACCTCTTAAATTTCCAGTCCTGTCATCAACAGGTGGACAAATATGAGCCTTTAAGTGATCAGGTCAAAGGTCACAAGAAATGCAATCAGTCCCAGCGGTGAAAGGACTGAGCCGCTTGCTTTTGCCTTATTGTAATGTAGTAATGATGAAATTCTCCTTCTCCCTGGCCCTCTGTCTTCAGGGAGGCCAGACCAGTGACCTCGGCAGGGGTCAGCGTGTTGGAGACCTTTCAGGGAGACTTTAGCAGGGAAGATCATTTCCAGCAGGGGTGCAGCCCTCAGAGGTTGCCTCTCTTTTTAACCACGAGGTCAACTTGGCCAACTGGGCAGCACGGACATCTGCTGGCACCTGCTGCAGGGGCCGAGCAAAACATCTGCAGATCGTATCAGATGGCCCCCCCTCGTACCACCAGTGTGTTTGTGTGGGTTTTCCTAAACTCCCAAAAAGACCAGTTACTGGTGATGAAAAGCTGAGTTTTGGGTTCTTGGTAATGGTTCCGGGTATTTTAAGGTTAGGGAATAGTCTGAATAAAAGAAATGTCCCCAAAGTGACAAAAGTAAATATCTGAGTGTGTGTGTGGCTTTGTTTTTTGTATTTTGTAAGACTTAGATTGAGGGTTAGGATAAACTTTAGGATTGAAATGCATCATAAACTATCGTAATAGGTGTGAACGTGAGACAAACACAGTAGTAAAACAAACAGCCGGAGTGGAATAACATAATAAGCCCTGGCGCCTTGGAGGGATTTAACTCCCCAAACTGCTCAGGAATATGCCCTAAATGCAAATTACAAATGATGATAGCATTTTGTTAAGTCACAGCTGCGGGCTGCAAATGGGAGTGAACGCAGAGAAGTGTGCAGGCACATGTGACGTTGTGTTAAAAGCAGAACCACCAGCGCGCAGCCAAAGTATTCCAACTCCTCAGGCGAGAGAAACTCGCCACCCCACAACAGCTTGTCCTCATGTTACAACGCTTTCCCGCCCCCCAAATGAGCTCCTGGAGCCTCCAATTAGTGCCGACACTTGCGTTTAGCATCAAGAGAAAGGAAAGAAGGGTTGAGTGTCGGCCTTTTCCCGAGTCTATTTGAGGTGACCCGCTGGTATTCTTGGTCTTGGCCCTGCTGGATTTAGACATATTATCATTACCGATACAAGAGTAAACCCATTCGACCTCATCGCCTCTCCTTTGTATTTACAAAATAAAGCACTACAAGCAAATGTGGTCTGCGGAAAATAGTTTACGCTTTTGTTAAACATCCCTGAATTGCCTTACTTACAAGGGAGCGCTTTAGGTAGCATTAGAAACATTTGACTGAAGGAGCATTCATAAAGAGAATGGTATGATAGTTTAGAACCAGGAAAATAAAGTGAAACATGTCTTGAGTTGACTCGAGACGGGCCCGACTCGATTTCCCCTTCTGGCCGGCGACCAAGCGTTGACAGATGAACCACATCTTTTTTAAACGTCTCTTCACAGCTGTGGACAGAAGCTCCGGGCTGCTTTGTAGTCACATCTGTGCGCTGGACAGGATGTTTGGAGAAAATTACAGATTGATCGTTGGCGGGACAGATTGGAGGACGGCTTCGCCGCACCAGACCCGGACGGCAGATCAAAGACGGAGCCGAGAGGATTGACAGCTGATCACAGTCTGCTTCGTACCTCCCCGGCTTCGGGACAGAAACAATCAAATCTGCAATGGATACGGGGAGAGGTCATTAAGGTTGTCAGTTAATGGTTTTCTAAAGTTATCTGGAGCAACACGTATCTGAGCTGCATCTCAATAAAACCTCGGTCAGGACTCGCACACTGAGTAAATACGATGGTCCACCCCTTAATCTATTTATTTAAGATTATAACCCCTGAAGAGCCCTTTAAGCAAGGCTTATGAAGCCTGCAAAGGTCTGAGGAGATTTTTAGCTGTAGCAAATTGAATGATTACTCCAAATAAGACGAGGAGTGAACATTTTAATTGTTGCTGGCTGCGGCTCTTAATTTCTTTAAGTGGGGTCTCTTATTGCTGCCACCCCACCAAGCCTTTAAAACCTTTTTGGCCCAACAGTCTGGAGAGGAGTAGCAGTGCAGGACTCGGCGTAATGAAAGTTTATTCCTTTCAACCTGTATTTACCAAGGGAGGATTTGCTGAGCACCACTGCTCTTTTTCTGCCACATCCCGCCCTCGGCTCACCCACACACACAAGCCTGTGTCTACCCGCCGAAGCCACCATTTCTTGCCCTCCTCAAATGCACTGTGACGGCGGTTGTTGAAAGAGGTGAGGAGTGTGTCTAATTCACCGCCTGCAAAATTCTCACGGGATTCAAGCCGGTCAAAAGCCCCCCTTCGCTAATGGTCCAGCCGCTGCCATGCACCCACCCGCTCCACCGCTTCCCGGCGTCACTGGCAAAAAAACAAACCCAAAGCATGCCCTGCAAACTCCAGGGAACCAGGTCGGTGCAGACGTCCCAGCATAAGAATTGGCCGTAGGGCGGGCTTTGCTAAGCCGCGCAGGTTTGCACCTGGGTCTTCAGAGTTGACATGCAGGCAATTTGAGGATTAAAAAAATGGGAAAATTTTCTGAAGGGAAACGTCTGCAGGCGGGGGCAGTGACTTAGCGTCTGCAAGTTAATTCCCATTAAATAGGGGAATACAATTATGGAATAAATGCAATGCTGCTCACAGAGCAGCTCACTGTGGAGCTGCTCATCCAAAGGCGTCCAAAGGTCTCTTCAAAACATCCACCTACTCAATTAAACACCTGTCGCTGTAATGGAAAAAAAAGGTAGGTGATTATGATTTATTCACACTTCATGAACTAAGTAGTATGCAATCAGTTGGTGTTATTCCAACTCATCAAACCGTTACTGTCTTACACACACTGGGAATTTAATCAGGTACCCTGAACTGCGAGCAGTCCCGTGTTTCACCTCTGATCCCTTTTACATCTTCCACCATCCCTTTTCATCATGATTATCATCTGCTGGACTGATGTGATGTCATCCGGCTAGGCGCGTCTCACTTGAGTGTGTCGGTTTGAGGAATGGTTTTGATAAATGACGAAGGCAACGGCAGCACTCGGGTCCCAGTCTGCTCCGGTCATTAAGCCGCTGACTGTCTCCTCAAGGCCTCACAAAGAAAGCCTTTTAATCATCGCTGTCAATTTGCCCGTAGAGATAACCCGGCTGTGCAACGCAACGCTTATCAGCAGAGAGCCAATGGGAAAACACAGCAAGCCACTAAACGCCCTGTTTTATCTTTGGAAACAATTAATATTCATGGCTGCACTCGAGGAACAATACAGTCGTGTAATGACTTCCCGATAAATGGTTACAGAATACACGCCTCTCTGTCCTGAAAGTGGACTTGTACATCTGGGTAAATACATTAAGCTGTTGCCCCGCAGACACCAGTAATCAGCACGGATATGAGCTTGTTTCTAATGAATCACAAATGTTTTTGTTTTTTTCAATAGCCACAGCTGTGAAATAATAGCAATAAGCCATATTTAGCAATGTAAGACAATTGAGTGACGTTTGTCATGTCAATTATATTTAGCATGTGGTACCATCCATTGTTTGATTCTCTAACTGATCACGTTTTTACAATGTAAGTGATGTTGTTGTGAATTCAATTTATTGTCTCATTGTTACACAATACTTGTGTGGACATTTTAAGCTATTCTTCAGCGCCCTCTTTGAAAGGTGCTGGCATGTAACACAATAACTGTTGTGTAACTTCTGAGCCGTTGACGGTTTCTGTTCTCGTCTGTATCTGTAAGCATAAAAAGCCTCTATGAGACTATTTGCGTAACAGAAACACTGGCAGCAAACCTGCAAACGTCTCAATAGTCTGACTGAGAACACCCTTCAGGACCAGCATCCGATGGTGCAAACCGCGCCGACAACCAACCAACTCGGTGACCCTCTTTGCATCCGGGCTGAGGCCTGTCAACAGGTGTGAAGGCCGACAAAGTGTTGCACAAACTTTGGTTGTCAAGGCGGAACATGAAAGATGTCTTCTGACAGATCTCCCTTGCCAATGGCATCTCCTTAGTTGGCAGGCTTCTAATGCTGTCGTCTGTAAAAGCACTAATTAGAGGCAGCAGAACAGATGTAAGATACGGAGGGGAAAAGAAAAAAGAGGGGGGGGGGGGGGGGGGGGGGCTCGACTCCTTCTCCCCTAACTGGTTGGTAACATGTCATACAGCTCCGACAGAGTCTGTCATTCTGCAAGCATTACTCATTGAGAAGGTGTCCGCTCAAGCTGTTATCACACAATCTGCCTGTGAAAGGGAAAATAGAGTGAAAAGGTCTTAGAAAGAGAGACAGTGAAATGTTTTAAATTCTACCCTCTTCAGAGGGCTTTAAGTGGCTATTTGTTTGAAGAACATGCATATCTCTGTACAGTATTCATTTAATCTGAGCAGATATTGCATGTCAGAGCATGTTTACGATGCACTTCTCACCGACCAACTGTAGAGCAAATGGTACTTGGGTCATTTCCCTTGATCATTATTATATTTTTTGTTTTACATCGGAGGGTTTGAACGCGGCGCTCGTGAAGGTTTGCCGTGTCCACTGACGTGTCACAGCACTGAATGTTTACCGTGTGATTGAGGTCCAACAAAGGCAGATAATTCTGCAAATGTACGAAGGCTGAAAATAAAATTAGAACATATGAATGCTTTTCCTCTCTTAATGCCCAATGAAGTTTTGAGTGGCAACCGTCCCAGTTTATGTCACGCTAATTATCACCAGGAGGAAAACATGGACTTACTCATTCCAGACCGATGACTGAATTCTCACAACATTCTTTATTTATTTTTATACACTTTTTGGGATTTGAAGAAAGCTCCAGCCGAAACACTGTTTCGAGTCAACAACAACACTGAATAGACCCAATAGTCAATCACTCGTCCAGCTAATTACATTAGAACAGCCCGTGCCAGCACGTGCACCTACCTAGAGCCGGGCCACGATTAAGAAAAGAAGTTACACCTGCGCTTTTCCCTGTTACGACAAGTCCAATTGATCTGCTATGAGAACAGCTGGCCAAACACCTCCAGCATTAAGATTCCTTGTTTCTGAGCAGGGTTTTCTGAGCATTACACCGAGATACTGCATGGCCAGTAGGTTCTGCACCTATTCTGATGTTGAGGACCAAACAACATGTATCACATTGCTTTGAGCTCTAAGCTTCCTCTGACGTCACCGTCTAGAGTCATTCCAGATCCTCTTTAAAGTTGCCCGTGTCAAACTACTTGCATGGATATGTTGTGGTCCTCCACCGCTGCTGAGCCACGCAACATCTGGAGACTGAGCTGTTGCCTCTCTCCATCTCTGGGCCCGGCGTAACCGCAATCAGAATCAGATTCCCTTTTAATCCCCGAGTGGGATGCGTTTACAAGCATTTAGCGCCGAGTGCGACAAACCAGCCACTCGCTGTCCGCGTTGGCACGCGGCGCAAGGGCTTGTTGAAAGAGGGTCACTGCTGTATTTAAGGGCTCAACTAGATGTCCCAGTAACAAGAGAACCAAATGTGAAGAATATCTGGGCATCTCCAAATGACTTACTGGAAGAGTCAACTTGCCTCAGCGTAAAGCTGCTGAATGAATCAAGTGAATTCTTCCAGTAAATCCGTCGGGCCTGCCAAGTTACTTTACACGATGCATCGTACCAGGCCGCCAGCAACAGAGTTACTAAATGCTCATATTTATAGCGCCTCCACAGTCTCCAACAGTTTCCTCAATGAACAGAAAAGGCAAAGAATGTCCTCTATCGCCCTCTGTATCACCGGACCTTGTTTTAGTGTTATGGTGAAGTTCCAGATCACCAGCAGTGGAAGCTATACCAAAATAATGACTTCAAGACCAAGCTTCTTCCCGGCGGTCTACTCTGTGTTATTGGGGAGCTGGCGCGAGTGAGAGGCAATTTCCCTCTTACTTTATTAAATGGAGATTGCTGCAGATTCTTGTTCAATGCGACACATAAACATGCAGACACAGTCAGCAAAATCCTTCCAGTCGGCCAAAAGACGTAATGGCTAAAGCCCGTTTCCATTCCATCTGGCCCATAGAAACGGGGAACCCGAGTGTAAGCATGTGAGGCAGAGCCCATCCCGTCTGCACCGAAAAACCTCTCGCGCTTCGGGAAAAGTCGTACATTCTGAAAATAGTACGCGTGATTGGGTTACCGCCTCTGTGCGCCACTGGCATAGTGTCGCATATCACGTCCTGCCATGTGCTAGGTGACAGAATCCAGGCAGCATGGGAAGGAGCAATGCAGATGATTACTGGGACAGGTGTGCCCCCCCCCCCCCCCCGTAAATGCATTGGAGCTGGGGTACTTCACATCTCCATTTAATAGCTTCTGTTACTTTTCTCACTCTCCTCCAATGGCACATAAAGACACACATGCCTTATGAGTTAGTGTATCAAGTATTTTACCTTTTACAGTTATTATGAACACATGAGCTCTCGCTAGCAAAGAAGACCAAATGTCCCAATAGTATCACGCAAAGGCCAGAAAATACACGTATTGATTTTCATTGGTTTACTCACAGAGGTGTTGGCCAATTTAATCGACCGCGATGCATCGTGTTCCCTGAGCTGCCGACGTGTTTGTAGCGTTTCTGTTCTCTTCAAACCAGATACTTGAACCCTTTCATCGGCTCCCGGAAAACGACCCCGCTTTCAGCTCCGTGACAAAGCATTTTCCAACTGATAAAAGAGCCTCTTGGAGTTTCTGGGAACATGGGAACTCTCAAGTAAAAAGTAAGTCACCATGAGTAAAGCCCATCAGTAAGTGATAGGACTAAATGGGGGGCTTCAGATATGTTTTGGCTTGCATTGTGTTGTTATTTAAGCACATTATCTCAGCTTGACTGAACACATTCCGGGGAGCATCATATGCACCATAATGCATTCTAGACACACAGCACACACTTCTTATTAGCTTAATAATGTTGTGAAGCTACAGTCAAATTGTCCCTTTCATTACTCCCGACTAGACGTGCGTATCATATCTGCACTGATGAGTGTGTGCTCTAAACTGTGTGAGGCTTCCCGAGCATCAGTAACTCTCTTTGCTGCTTTCTAAAATTAGCATCATTAATGACGGCGCTCGATAACCGTGAAATGTCTCCGCTGCATCGGATGAATCCAGTAGCTTGATTACAGACTTGAGGAGCCCTCTGTGTGATAATGAAGAGGAAGAGATAGAAGAGTTGAGTTTGTTCCATGTTCAAGGCTTTGCAAACTACAACCTCTGAGAGTTCTGCTATCAAGCGATCACATTGTCGACATGTTTCTGGATTCCGGGAGAAATGCCATATTTTTTTTTGTAAAATATGATTCTGCAGGGCTACAGACTGCTGTAAATGTATTTCACTTAAAAATAGGAACAGAATGGAGCACAAATAGTGGCTAACATGCACAGAATGAGGATTTACGTTGTGTTGTTGCAGTTCATATATCTCATGTGGAGCTTATCGGGGGCAAGTGTCTCATTCCACACTGCTTCATTTACATTGTTTCTAGCAGTCGGTTTTAAATCAACTTCTGTCACGCTTCATTCAGGAACTCTGAGTAAATGTAAAGTGCTACCAAGAAAGTCTTATTCCATTATGACAGACACAGCTGTGGGGTTCTTCAGCACTTGATCTGGGTCAAGCTCCTTTTCAGTCCGTTGCAAACTGAAGCCCGCGACTTGACGAGTGGAGCCATTATGGGAAGCTTTGAAATACCTCTCTGATAGGAGGTGATGACATCTGCCGAGATGTGCAGACGTGCCCTCCAGAGACAATAACCAAGGTCAGCTCATCTCAATGCAAAGATCTTTAGTCCAGGTAAAAACTGACGCTGCTTTTGTGATTTGTTTAATATGTCTCCGAGGAATGCATCAGTTGGCTTACGGTCACTCTGTACCGATATTTTTATGGAAATGGAATTTATTTTGAGTAATTTGACCCTTAAGTCCTTATGAGCTCCAAAAAAACTAGACAGCAGCTGTGAGGGCAGTAGAACAGTAGGACACTATGCTAATTAACCCAGGGAAACGAAAACAAGCAGCTAAGGAGACAACGTTAGCTCGCAGGGAACGACAGGTATCTGCTCTGACAGGTGAGTAATCTTGACTTTAGGCAGACGTGCTGCAGCCGGCACGCTCTTCTCCACGTTAGCATCGCGGCTGTTCACGGCGCTGTGTTTAGGAGTCCAGCTTTGCAAACCGGGGCGCCGAGAGGCGTGCACACTCGGCTCGCGGTGGCTCCTTTTCCTTGGGCTTTGTTCCGTGAAGTGTGCTTCATGTGCCGCTGCTTTGCTCTGTGCCAGCTGGTCAGACTGGAGCTACTTGAAGCATTGCACAGAAACGGCTGATAACATTCACAGAGTCCTTCCGCCAGGGAAGCTAAATTGCTTTTCGAGTCAAGTAATTTCATTGCGAAGATAAAGAAAGAAAGAAAAAAAACGAGCGCGATAGAAATGTTATCTGTGTTTATTTTGCTGGAGAGAGAATATAGGGATATCAAATCCGTGCAAACTGCCAAAAGAATGGTGGCTTTTAGAAGTAAAAAAAACATCCACTGTGTGTTCCTCATTGGAGGGCCATTGGAGGGCCATTGGAGGGCCATTGGTGGGCCATTGGCGGCGGCCGGACAATGAAACCAGCACACTACTGAACTGATAAGAGAAAAGAACTCAAGCACATCAAAGACCTCATTCATCCACCGCCATGTTTGCTGATCACGAATGTTTTTCCTCACCAACTCCCTGATTTGGTTTCAGACACACCTGGAAGCTCCGAGTTCACTCTCTGATACTGGCCACTGTGTTGCTTGGGCCTAAGTGCCTTGCCCAAAGGCAGCGAAACCAGCTAATAACCAGATAGAGTTTAACCAACATTATTACAAACACTTTTAAGTTCTGTGACCATGCACATAATGACCAACATATTTCATCTATTGTCCATTTATCCATGTTTTGGAATTATCTGTGTAACTGCACTTTTAAGAGAGGTTATATGTTTTTCTTGCACGATGGACAATGTAGCCCATTTGACCAGTGAGTCTATGCTTTTTTTTTTATTCAGTGTTCTCAATTAGTTCTCACTCATTAAATATATGGATGATCCACCTCTTTTTCCAAACATCTTATCTTGTTCAGATTTGTAATTGTAATCTTAGAGGTCCGTATCTTAGGCAAGTAAAAGACAACCAAAAAATATCAAAATTCCACCCCCAATTCAGCGGGTGGCCAAGAGTCATAACTGTGGGTTGCTAACTGAAAAAAACAAAACATAATGTAACAGATGGAAAGTTAATGAGCATGTGAGTCTGCACAAGTGGTGAAGTTGAATAATTTCAGACTTTTAAAAGGCAGCCAAATTTTTTTACAGCCACTTCACGTCTTCATCTCTCATAGATGCCTGATTGGAATGGTTGGTATATTTTGTTCACCATTAACAATGGGTAAAATGTTCAAGTGGTTGCTTAAAGTGACCCAGTCTCTGGCCCAGTTTCCAATCTGCTCTGCTGGATTATTGTGTTGGTTCTGCTACGCTTCCCCGAAATGGTCCAAAATACATTATTGCAGGTTGAAAACATCGCTCTTATCCAATTTTGGAACCGTTTCTTCTGTTTTTTTGACTCCAGCAGACCAACGACGGCCAAAGCATTGAGTGTGAGCAACAAAAATAAAACACTCCACTAACATTAACTCAGTCGAGCACAGACAGACTGAGTGTCTGCTGAGAACATTTCTTCTCCGGTGGAGCCTAAACCTGTGACCCGGCTCCCTAGAGACGTCCCCCGGCTGCCGGTGCTCTCGCCGCTTGAGATGACAAACAGCGGGCAGGCGGTGGCACGCTTTGCTTGCCAAATACAGCACTTCTCGTTCAAATAGTGCTGACAGGAAAAACATAGACACTGTTATCCAGGGTCGCCTCACTCTCCAGTGAGATGCTGAGGGGAAAAAGTCCTCCCGGCAGTAGACATAGACCGGTCTGTGTTCAGTGGTCGGGGGTTTTTGCAGCCGCTATCGTGGAAAAATGAAATAACTGACTTCTTTTTCAGTTAGGACGTTCATGACGGATAGGCCTGAACTGTTAAAATCCATTGTTGGAATAAAGAAATCATTGAGTTCATTAATAACTCATTTAAACAATGCTGGCAAACCTTCTTACAATAATGACAAAATCAATTTAGTTGTTTCTTCCTTTGGTTCCCGCTGAGCAGATTAAACATTTGACCCGTACTGTTTATCGGATGGTTTTAATTAAGACAGTGTTACATTTATTCAATCAGAGTACAGCCTCTTTTCACTGGAAACACACAAATTGACCTGTATTTAAAGAACGCATGGACCGGCTAGTTTTCTTTCACTGCTTTTAGGAGGCGTATCATAATTTCCAATTAAAAGTTTAAAATAGCAAAGAGGAAACCAGAATGCCAGCTAGCCACACTTGTGGCTGCAAGAATCTTGCACCATGATGTTTCTTCTATTCTGGACAGATTTGGTAACTGAGATGGAGTACGACGTTTACATTTTCTTAACACTTGCATTGTGGATGGATCATAACTTAATTGGGTGACCTTCAAGCAACTTTAGAGCTTAATGTCTAAATGAAGTGAAGTTGGATCTGCTTTATCTGGAGTAGTGGACAGTTTCCTCAATTTAGAAACATGACAGTCTCCTACGCAATTTAATTTAATAGGTTTGTGATATTGCTGACTCAATGTTTTATTCTTTCAACTTAAAAGAGGGACAACCAGGAGCTTCAGCTGACATCTTCAAGGAGACAAAATCCAGCATGTGACTGTTTTTGTAACAGCTACCGACTGGATCTTAAATATCCCAGAGCCCCAAACTGAATTCACCTGCAGTAGAGTAGCTTCAGCGCCCCTTCAGCGGGCCACCCGACAGAAAGCTAGCGCTCTGCGATCAGATAATTCTTCTCTCTGCATCTTAGGAATTGAAGTTGACTTTTGTGGAGAGGATGCAGTATTAAAAGCCTCAGAAGGGCTTCAACTGTCAATCAACCCACTTTGCCTTAACTGTAACAAATTGCTGTAAATTTACGGTGCATTTCTAACAGTATCTTACAGTATGTCATAATAACTGTAACATACAGTTACATTTCCATCCCTTGCTTGTAAATTAACGGCCAATGTCATGAATAAACAGTTAAAGCTGTCAATTTACAATAATAGCAGACTACCGTAATCCAACTGCATGTTACATATATTTTATTAAGTGGTGGAAATACACATACAAGTGCAGTGAATCACAATCCATCTACATCTGTTGTAGGTTAATGTATGGAAGCCCATGTCAGCCACTGAAAAACAGGTCCTGTAAGTCATCATAATGAGATAGTATCTCATGAGATACGATGATGACTTTGATCAAGTGAAGTGTTCATTGCCTAAAAGTCATTTGAGTGTTAATCGTGGCCGACTGCTCCTGAACGTGACGTCAGACGCGTAATCTCAGTTCATCCAGAACACCTGTGCAGTTCAACATGGGAGGAGTTTCTCATTGCCTCGTCTCTCCAAGTAACGTTGGTAAGTGTTATTTGTCTAGCATGATTAACATTCTCCTTCATTACATCTTGTTGTCTTCCTCAACTTTGTAATTTTAATATTTTACCAATGACAGTGTTTCTAAATATTTTATTTTGGTTTGTTTTACAGAGGCACTGGATTAAGGACGCCAGCCGTTTGCTGCGGTCAATTGAAAGTGTTCCATAGCGTATTGCTGCAGTTAGTTTACCTTCTTCCTAATGATTTAATGATTCATTTTTTTATTATTGTATAAATGCGGCATATTTTATGTTTTGTTCTCGGTTACAAATGCCTAACATTTTTGTCTCAAAGCATCTAATAAACTCCAACTACTATGACCGAAATGAGTTTGGTCGTCTTTCTTTAATTTGTGGGGAATTAAATGCAAAAGTATACGGTTATAAGTAAACGGTAACATTCTGGTATTTATAACACAAAAACAGTAATCGTATGGTAACAAACTGTAATCCAATATACGACAACATACCGTAATTTACGGTAGGGCACTGTAAATAAAACAGTAAATTACTAGCGTCGACTGTCAGTAAATTGCAGTTAATTTACAGTAAAATTGGTTCAAGTTTACGGTAACATATAGTAATCCATTTTACGGCAACATAGTGTAAAAACCATGTACGGTATTATACCGTAAAATAACGGTCAATTCCTGGCGTCCTTGCTGCCAGTAAAATACCGTTAATTTACAGTGAAATGTGATGAGTGTTTGTAAAAGAATAACGCCGACTGACGCCGAAAAAATAAAATAGTTATAATGACACAGTCACTTGTCAGCATTGATGAATCAACGTGTGATGAAGGCCACGCTTCACATCACACCTCAACGGCCACCGTGAGACTTTCCTAGCAAAGCCCCGACTTTAAACTGTTTGTCTGCGTCATTATCCGGTGAATGCACAATGCACCTCTGTATCCTTTCTACCCTGCATTTGTGTATACGTGAACGACTACACGCGTTTACACTGGGCCCCGTGACCCCTGTGACCCCAGTTCTCCCCTTAATCTCGTAATCTTCAGCAGAACAGCCGCCTCTGTGATCATTGGCAGGTCTGGCGCGTTGCATACCTTCCTCCAGTGGCCCGGGGAGGGGATCATATCTGCAGGTAATCCGCATCCCCCACCAATATTTGCTGCCGGATTTTTCTAATAAGTCCTAGACCAGTGCATTTGGGTGGGCAAGGGGGGGGGGGGGTTAAAAACACAGCCTTCTAGGGGGAAGTGAAGCCAGGCTGCATAAATAAGAGCGATGGTATAAAGAGAGCTCCCTGTGATGACCTACCTGTATGATTGGGAAGCTGAGATGCACCTTCAGTGTTATATAAGTGCCAACAAATCACAGCCTTACAGGAAAAGGCTTTGTGAGCACTTTAACAGGAACAAAGGTCGTGTCAGTGCAATGAAGCAAGCTTATATACTTTAGTTAATACGCCCGCAGACAAGGTGCAGCTACAGCTTTGTTGTGATATGCCTGAGTCTACATGCATGGATGGATGAACACCATTCATTGAACTTAGTCTAAAAAATGCTGCTCTGTTTAATACAGAACATAAATCATCTAAGAAATCCCAGCTACATCTCCTATAAAACACATTTCTGTGTAAACATGCTTTGACAAATGACTTTGGGAGTAAACACAATGCTGTCAAATGGCAGGTGTCATTTCTATACCAATGTCTTTTCCTAATAACTGTGCAACCTTTTAGCCATGTGGCAAACACATGAATATGATGTATGTGGTGTTATTGAAAGGTAATAACCCTCAGCGGCGGAGGAAGGAAGTGTTCACATTGTTTAGAACCACAACACACAAAACGTACGCTTGAAGTGGCCTCAGACTTTTGTCCGAATCATTAATGTGACAGATGGTTCCTTCGCTGATATCTTACGGGGTAATCAGCTAACGCTTGCCAAGTCGAGTACGGCCGGGGGGACATAACTCTCTCTGCAACTACTACTAAACATGCCAGACAGGTCTGCCCCCCCCCCCTCCCCCTCTCTCCCCCCCCTCCCCTCCCTCCCTTAGATCGATATCAAATTGTCTCACATAGCATCAGCAATCAAGCACGCCAGAACGGTGAGCGCTCAGTCAAAGGTCACGGGCGGCCTGGCCGGCTTCGCCCTCAGCCAACGTGTGATCGCTGTTTTCAAAGACTTCTTTGACAAGTTCAACCTCTCGCCCCCCCCCCCCCCCCCCCCCCTCCACCCCCAACCTCCCCCCCTCTCTCCCCTCGATGCTGTTTTCCTTTCTCTGCCGGCCTGATTAAACCCGGAGATCCCGGCGGGAGGCTCTGGTTTCCCAGCCCGACTGTTACTGTAGTGAAGTCAGCGCTGCGTGTCCTCACACAGTCAAACCCACCGGCTGTGGAAGGCCGAGTAATGAATGAAGTTTGAGAGGAACAACATCTGCAGCGGGCAGACGCCTTCTTCTACTTTCTACTGGAACATGTCCTGTTGTCATGTTGCTGTTTAAATCCATATATCAGTCCATTAAAAATGATTTACGGAGCTTTTGTGGTAGTTTATAAATGCTGCACTAACTTTAACTAACATTTATAAGAAGAAGATTAGAAGAATCATCATCATGCTTTGCGTTTATAGCTGTAGCTCTGTCCTCAAAACAAAAGACTATTATGATGGATTGAGCTTTTTTTTAAAAGTCCTCTGGTGGAAATCCTGGTTTATAACAAAAAGTAAGTGTCTGAGAGAAGGAAAGCTAATTGAGAGTTGCTAAGACACTCGACTAGGTGAGCATGTTGTGGGTGAGAAACAATCAAGAAGATTCCATGATGAGAAGCCGATGGACATGAGTCAGAGCAACATTGGAAAAACTATCGCTTTTTTGATTTAAAAGATGGCCTCATAGCTCCCAACGACACACTGTAATAACAACCAGAACGCAATTGGTGAATTACGAATGATGGCAGGACATCAGATATCGGTGGTAATTCTTCACTAAATACACCTCAACTTCAGTCGTAGAGTTCTTGCATCTGATGGTGCAGCTGTGTGCAGCTCTGATGGGACGCGCCACTGCTGCATGAATGGAACCTTTTTTTTGTGATCAGAGGAAAACTTCCGCCGGTGGACAAGGAATCTCAGGGGGTTTCCCCCCTTAAACATACACGGGTACACTTTAAAGGGTAAAAGGTAATCCTGCACTTCCTATGGCTGGATAATGCAGTTTAAAGTGAATGAAACGCTCCCATTCATTGCAGTTTGAACTGAAGCAAGATGTGCGTTTAAAAAATAATGGTTCCAAGCACTTTGCTGCGCGTGTGAGAGAGTTCATGTTCTAGATGTTTACAAGAGAAACTATGACGACTCACCGTTTTGCTCTTTTACACTTGGGGGCTGAAACTTGCTGACGTGACTTGATTCAGCTTCCGTGCCATATTGTTGGAGAAGCGATGCAAGGAGGAATATGAATGGAAGGATCATTTGGATGATGGTGGTTGGCGATCACAAAGCGCTGTTGACAGGATGGTTTGTATCACCACGCACGTGCGTCGTTTACGGGACACCAGTGCTGTTTCGGACACATTTGGAGAGGGTAAAGGCAGAGTAGAATCCACATAATCTTTATCAGTCCTTCTGGGAAAAAAAGTGAAAGTTATATCTCCCTAAATCAAGACAAATCCGCATCCAAAGCCCGCAGAAGTCGCCACTAACGCGCGGTGCGCACCTGTTGGTACTGTGAAGAGTCGGTCACACTAATCCTGGGTTTAGTTTGTCATTCGTCCATATGTGGGCATATCATCTACAGCACGAGATCATTTTGAAAAGGCGAAGATGCATTTTGGCTAAAGCGCGCGTCCGCGGTGCGTTCCTGACTCCGTCTGGATAAATCCGGGTCGATCTTTACGCATTACAGCAAAACAGCTCGAGCAGAGACGGCGAGAGAGTTCAGCAACCTGATACTGTCTGCACCCCGAAAGCACCCGCAACGCCGAGACGGCCTCTGTTGTCCTGCGCGGGTCTTGAGCAATAACTTGGAGGAGATAAAGTGTCGCTGCTCGGCCGCGGTCCGGTATGCGCACACTGCCAACAGTCGGCACAACAGGTGCTGTACATAAAGTGCAACTTCCCAGCAGAGGAAACTCCCCGGCGGGTTAACTATTGCGCTGCTGCTGCTGCGTGGTCCAATGGGCGGTTTCACCCTCTTCCAGTGACAGATTGTCCAATGTAGGTCCACGTGGACAAAGAGGCACATCCAGATAAATGAGCAGCTGCGCTCAGTCTGTAATGGAAAAGGAAGTTGATACAAAGGAATCATTAATATACGTCTTTACAGATTGTTGAGTCCTTTCTTCAAAAGTAAGAGAAACCCTCAAAAACCAGATTGAAGTGGACATTTATGGAGCTTAATACAAAAAAAGACTAACACCGTTTGGAATTATTGGATCAATTCTGCGCTTTTGAGTGAATTTCCTCCCAAGGTTGAGAAGATTTAGTTTTATTCCAGGTAGAATAGTTGAATCTCAATCCAAAATATTATACCATGTCATCATAATATATAAGCAAAAAGAAGCCTTTTTGAGGAAGGACAAATATGCACTTGCATCTATTAATATTGGGCTACATCAGTGCTACATATTTTACCCACATGGTCCCTCAAATTGATTACATGGACATAGTTAAACAATGATGTGTGCAGTGCAGAACCTCACCAGGAAGCGTAGCCTGTCAAAAGGAAACTCTTAAGTAGTCGTGAGCTTGTTTGAATTGAATAATTGTTTAAAGCCATGATTTATTGTCCACATATAAAGGGATGAAAGATAGATGCGTTCCAACCCTCCAGACTCTTCAAAACGCAAGGAAATGTTTAAGAGCTTCTCAATTTGTCACATCAAAGCAGAGACGCTGTTTCCTTTCGCTGATGTACCTCATCAACAGCGTTTCATGTGGTTCCTCCAGTACTATTGTATGGCAAAATCCGCTGAGCCCCCCCCCCCCCCCCCCCCCCCCATGGTAAGTCTGGTGCAGACACAACAATCAAAGGGGAGCTGGAGACATATTGAATCCATTGAGCCAGACACATGATGCAATGCTGCAGCAATTCCCCCCCCCCAGTCTCACATAGCTGAGAAACTACCGCCTCAAAGAGAGCTGAAGAGCGGCCATCTCCCCACCATCAAGGTTTGAAGGTCCTGTGGTTTTAATCAGTCTATATCTGGGGAAAGAAAAGCGCCGGGCACGGACAGGGACATTTCATACGTGCGTTGCCCCGTGCAGAGGGGCACGCGGAGGTCTTCTTGTGCCTGCTGCAAGGGCCAAGGCCCTTTGTGTAAAGGAGAGTATCACATTCCAGCCCTGCAAGGGCCTGCAGCAGATGTCAGCACTTCACAATGTGGAATCCCTCTCTCTCCCTCTCTTTCGCACACACATAACACACTCCTTCACCCCCTGAGGTTTTGTCTGTAAAAGCTGGGTATTTTGTCTCGTTGTCCACGTTTGATTGCTGCTTCCACGGTGGTCTCGGGAAACGTGGAGGCTTTGATACAAAGAAATATAATAAACAGAGGAAATTAGAAACAAGGCAGACCTTTTTGGGTCAGGGCTAACACACAGAGGCATGCCAGCCAGGAGGGCTCTGCGTCCGCCGAGCGGACTGGAGATGGAAATGTATACAATGGGGAGCTCTCAGTCGTCGGCTCGGGGCTAAATCCCATTAGACTCGCTCGCCTTTTTGGGACACACAAACAAATGCCCTCTCCCACAATCTGCCCGCGTTACACTGCACATCTGTCACTTTCTCTGTTCCATGTGACATGAGGTGAAGCACAAGGGAGAGGACACGACGGCCACATCCGGGTCGCCGCTCATCTTGAGCGGTCTTGAAGAAAGGAAAAGTTGGAGGAGTCAAGGAAAATGTGCCAGCGGAGGAATTTAGAAATAAAAGACTCACGTTTCTTCTGGATTTACAGCAAATTGAAGTCTTCTACACTCCTTGTGATGCCTGATGAGTTCTTATCATTGCATCACGGACAGAAGGTTGAGCTTTACTAACTTCAGCTTACACACGCTGTTATATCAGAGAGCCGTTCTATGAATATTAAAGCCTTCTGCTTAAGTGATTGATGATTGCCCCTGGCTGCACTTGGCTTTGAAACCAGAGCCCCCTGGTGGTGCCCCCCGGAGCCACAGTCAGTCAGGCAGCTGCCCCTTGGACGCTTGTTAAAGCCACGCGGGGAAATGTCTCAGGTATGGACAAGACACTGTTAGTCTTTTAATGGAATCGTCCGTCCATGGAATCCCTATTCTGCTTCTCCTCTTCGGCTTTGCATTATGAAGCCTCATGTTTAAGCATTTCAACCTCCAGAAACACCAATCATCTGCACACTACAGGCGCTGTGTGGTTCTTATTCAGTCCCTGGATTGTAGTGGCCTCTGACTCAGAAAGCCCATAATTGTGTCCTTTTTTTACAGCTATATATACGTTAACATATATTTAGCATATAAGAAATGCTTCATGTCCACATCCTCAACAGGAAATGGAAATTAAACAAAAGTTAAATTTCAAACAGCCCCTTTGAGTTTTCAATCATTCACTGGGAGATCTTGGGAGTCCAGTTTGTCATTCAGAGTGTGTGCTGAGAAGGACAGTAACAGACATGGATGATCTTGTCGGACGCATTCATCCTTTACATTTGTTTCACAGCAGAACCTCGACTTCACTTGACTTCATCTCGGGATGCCGTGTGATTAAATGAAATAAGAGGACGTGTGCAGTGCGACACGCTGGGAGGAAAACAGCATGCGTGTGGGTATATTGTGATGTTGGAATAAAGTTAATGTTGACGAAATGAATAATGACATGCAAATCACTCTTTGTTTTATATCCATTTAATGTTTCATTCTTTGGAAGGATTCTCGTGCTCCTTGAGGATAGAGCAGCATTGCATAGGCCCGTCGCTGTGTGGAGATTAAAGCATCTGAGTTGGAGCATGTGAGCCAGAGCCAGTCAAGCCGGTTTTCTGCAATTTGGGTAACATAACCTTTTTTTTGTTTCTCAAACTGTCAGAATTTATTTTAAAAAATGAATCGCAGCAAGATTCTATATATTAATGATCTAAGCAGGAGTAATGATTTAAGCCTGACAACAGCTGATTGCTGTGTGACAGGAGTGAAAAGAAAGCTAATAAAAAAGGCACGAGGTGCTTGCAGAAAGAAAAAAAAAGCCTCATCTATAATTCAAAGGATGAATGTGCTGCCACGGAAAACCGGTTTGTTGTGTAACTCCCCTTGAGGATCAGATCCCATGATCAAAATCTTACTATTCACAAATAACAGGAACATCTCCACACACTATTTAGTATTTCCTCCCTTGTTTCTTCATCTTTGTTCTATCTTCATCCCTCGTGCTTTCCATTAAAGTCTCTCTTTCTCCCACAGAGACTTTGACATCTCCTTTTTCCTCGTCCAAGTGAATTGCCTGGTCACTGGTCTGCAGTTGTGTCCATGAACCTCCTCTGGGAAAGAACTACTCCTCCCTCAGCAGCGCATGTTCGGCACTGTTCGGCTGCAACGCTTGTGCAACTTCTTTTTCTTCTTCATTTGACTAAGAACCCGACAGCACGTATGACTCCCCCGAGCGATAAGTCCCATAGTAGAAATGCGTTCTGCTTGCCAGGTGTAACACCACAATAGATTTGTATTTCTGGAACGGCGCATGGTTCTCCATCAGACCCCGAATATTTCTGTAAACACAAAAGGATCCTTGTGCTCCATCGCAAGCGTCTCGATTGTAACACCAGAACCGTGTGACGCAGATCATTAATCTCTATGCATATGGGGCGGATTTCATTTGTGTACGCGAATGGAACGCCCTGTCAGGCAAAATTGTACCACGGGGATCAACGGTGAGAGGCCGCCCAAGTTGTTTGACAGAAAGTGATGAATGAATGAGATGCAGATTGGAAAATGGTGGCAGAAAGATTGTGTTTTCATTTTCACAGGGAGAACAAAAGCACCGGCTTAATGTTTCGAATCAACTTACAAAATGAATGAAAAATGGCACAAAGCGCTTCATGTGGAGAAGTAAGAACCAGCAGTAAATCCAGGCGCCTGCTGTGGGTTGTGTTACCGTATGCCAAATGTTTTGATGGAATTCTGTTACTTAGTAAAATGATGGCAATTTCAATCATCACCAAGATTAGCAACTCTACTTGAGGAATTTTTGGACTGGATTTCATTGGTCAAGAGTCTTTTTTTTTTACCAGCCGTATGAATAAAATGCTGGAAAAGCTACGATTCAACATTCAAGCAGATTATAGCTGTTATTCTTAGACATTTCTTCTTTCCGTCTTATTTTTCAACAAGTTTTTCAAAATGTACGTTGATTTGTTGGAGGAAGCTCCATCATGTTTTTAGTTGTCAACATTACTTTAAGCTGATCAGTATTTCGCAGGGTTCTTTTTTCGTCAAGCATTGAGATCCCCCCCCAGCAGAAAGCTCAGCTCCCTACAGGATGCTTTGCACTTCAGAGGAACGTCAATCATGTGTGTCGCATAAAAATAGTCCTAGGACATTAAATCGATAATGAAACCATATAGAAAGTGATGATATTTGGGGAGCTTAAAACGGTTTGGCCCTTTGATGTCTCAATGTATGTATCAATGTTGATGATTGTTTTCATACTGTTAGATTGTCATTAATCAAAGATCAGTATATTTATTCATTCATGTTGCTTTTTATTTTAGTTTTATATTCCTGGTGAAATGTATGAAATATAGCATTGTTCTTTATCTGGTGCAGTATCATTACATACATACATTACATATACATGTAATCATATCTTTACGCGTGGTAAATAAATAAATACAAAATAAGATGTATTTATTCATGTATTAATTCATCTCCCTATTAGAAGTGTATTAACAGAGCGGTGGAGGGCGACACATTTGACCTGAAACCCCTATTTTTTTAAAATAATTTACTTGTTATAGGGAATATATTTTGTCCATATTTGTTACATTGCAGCGTAAAAACCTTATTTTGAAAACCGGACGTAGTGACGCGTGTATCGCTCAGCTAGCTTCACCAAGTCAATCACCGTCATATAAAGGATCTTTTATATATATATATAGTTGATGTGTTGGAAACGTTTTCCATCGGATAACGAAACCCAAACAATTAAATAAATATTAGCAACACGCTTCGTTTTTTCTCATGAAAACCTGTTAATTATCTCGTAAAAAACAACGCTTCATTTCTCAATGCAACGACATAATTGAGTCGGAGTCTCGAGAAAACGATATCAACCATATGGAAGTGCGCTTCCTCGGACCACACGAGTCATAACGCATCTGGGCCTGAGCTTTATTGCGTCATTAATGTGTCGTCAGGCTGCGCTTGATGGTTGAATTCATGTCCATCTGCCGCTTACACCGCGCGGCCATAAATAGTGAGGCGTTTGCATCCATCACGTAAACGAGAGCATTTACCCCCCCCCCCCTTTCCTCTGCCGTCACGTCGCGTCAGGGTTCAGCGTTTGGCACAGTGGCTGTAGATGATGTGGAGAAGGAGAGCTGCTGTCCGTGGTGCTGATGGGGGAGGGGGGGAGGGGGACCGACGCTCTCGCGCTCCGTGGAGCCGCTTCTGCGCATGTTGCATGACAGGTAGCACGCAAAAAGCCTCCATCTTGGGCTTACCCGAGCTGAGGCAAAAAAAAGGGCATAAGCCACGCACGCACACACACACACACATACACACCGATTCCAAAATAACAACAAACCGGGCGCGTCGGTGAATAACGAGAAATTGGCAATTTGCCGAGATGTAACTTTTCCAACAGATTGATTCCACGAATTGCTTGAGCGGAAGGAGCGCAGCGCAGGATGGGAGAGAAAGACCCCGACTGGTCTGATAACGGCTGTTTGCACTGAAAGCCTCAGCGGCTGTGGTTTCCTCGGGGATTGACAGGTGACCGATTTAAACGGTAAGTGGCGGCCTGGATGCGTGCTGACCGACTTTCGTGTTGTTTATGTGTGTAACGTGCGTAATGCGATGCGTAAAAGATGCCCGCGTAAATATGGCATCTTCTTCTTCTGCCGCCCCCCACCGCTCTCCTCGTCCGTCATGGTGGTCGTTGAATCCCTCTCTTCTCCTGCTGTTCCAGTGTCAGCCCCCCTGTCACTCACTTTTCTGGTGTTTTTGGGGAGAGCCAAAGCGACGAGCAGCCACAGGTTGTGTGGGTTCCCCGGAAAGTCCGCGCGTGCACGGGGGCTCTCGCATTGTTATGCGTTTGCATTTTTTTTTTTTTTGCATAGCACAGGCCTTTCCTAGAACAGAGCCCAATCATCTGTATCACACTATTTAAATAACTGGTGAATCATGAATGTGAATTACATCAAATAACAAAGCTTGATTGTATTATTGTTGATAATGACTTATAAATCACAATCACCCATTTGGTTATCATCTTCTTTCATGACATGATTATGGTATTCTGAGGGAAATGAACAGCCTGTCTAAGTGACGTGGGGAGGATTTCCGCGTTGACCTTGGACCCGTTGGCGGACCATCTGATCCTGGCCGAGTCACAGTCGGACACTTTGTGACAAAGCCGCACAGTTTTAACATCGGTGAATCACAGCAGGGGTCGTGTTCCTCAGCGGTGACACAGTTGACACAGACGGTGTGCCGAGGTCAATTTCTAGACTTGGTTGAACCCACATTTCTCTGCACAGAAATCTGTTTGGCATGGAAGTGCATGATGGACCTTTTTACCCCTTAAAAAGTGCACTTACACACACAAACACACACACAGCAAAGTGCACCGGATCAACAACGTAGAACAAGTCATTCATATTTGCTCCTTTGCATAGATCCACAGATTGCATAGAAACGCCTCTTTAACCTGCTCACATATGAAAGACAGATGTAACCTTGGACATGTGACACTGCTTTCTTATTGACAAAGTACAAAGCAAAACAAAACAGTGTGCGGTTTGTTCATGCCAGTGGTCATAAGGAGAATTGTGATAGGAAATACTGTAGGTCACATAAAAAGGGCTTTCTTGGTTGCTCAGTTTAATATTCCTCGGCATCCAGCTGCTGCTATCTGATATGTGTGGGTTTCCACTTTCTCCTCCGAGGTGGCACAACCCCACATGCAGCTAAGCTTTGCACGTAGGGAAGCGAGATGTTTGCATGGGCAGCCTGATCTCCAAAACCTGTTCGTAAAAATGTATACGAAAATCTTGAACATACAAATTCGTAGTGATACATACGAAATAAATAGGGACTGCAACTGATGACGTCACCCTATTCAAAGTGAACGGGGACCTGCGCCCCGTAAACACACTTCGTGAAGTCTAACCATGTGAAATAAACGTGTTATGATTGCATTTTTAACGAGAAATCAATGTTAACTTGTAAGAATAGAATACTAACCCTAACCCCCTCAAAAGACCCAACATGGTGGAGAGACGTTCACTCAAGAATCCAACATGGTCCGCCATGTTGTTCACTCAAGGGGCGTGGTTAACCACCGCCAGTTCCTATGTATCACTACAAATTTGTATGTTCAAGATTGTCGTACACATTTTTACGAACAGGTTTTGGAGATCACGTTGGCATGGGACAAAAAGTAGCCTAGCTCGATTCTGACTGGAGAAGACCGGGAGAAGGGGGGGAGGAGGGGGGCAGTGACTTTCTGGGCCCAGGCGGTAGGGAAGTGAAGGAAAGCGGCTCCGTCTAGACAATAAAGTGCTTCAGTTAATACACGTTGGCTGTTGGCTTAGCTTGTGGTGTCGGTGTCCCACACAATGAAAGGGCAACGGTTTTCCTAGACAGGGGGATGAATCACACTGGTGCTACCAGCTGATTAATGGGCTCTTATCAGGAAGCACACGAGTGCACTGTGCACGGAAGCGTCCATGGATCCTTATGTTTTGACTTCTTCTAACAAAGAGATTTATGACAAACAGCACCATATGATCTCCTACCTTTTTGTGTTTGTTGTGTGAGAATGGATCACACTATAAAACCACGGCTATCGTCGATCAAACCAAATGATATACTTGAAGATTGGGATGAACGAGAGAAAAGAAGATTCTTCAGCTGCATGAAGATGCAGCTTTATTAATTCATAGATGCATCCTCGAGACTGAAGCAAAGGGTATCTCAGGGTCACACTCAACTGACTGTTGTTGAAGTGCATTACTCCAGCGGATTGGATTCATGCTTGGTCTTGTATTTGTATGTATGTAATTGATTAAACCCTGTCTGATTGATCCTTTACAATTTACTGCAATGTGACATGCACCCTGAGTAAATGGAAATGCATCATGTCAAGAGAGCAACAAGAAAAGTCCCGGTGCTCAGAAATGAGATTAAAGCCCCGCAAGCCTTTTACTCCCACTGAGGACAAAGGTTTAGAAGCACAGTCTTATTAAATTGCACGACCTTGTGCCTGAGTCTTCTACATGCTTTTTTGTCCTCCACAGGCTCACATCACACCAGAATGGTCCCGAAGAAGCTCGCCGTCTTCCTGCTGGTCCTCTCTCTTTGTCTGGAGGGAGGATCGGCCAAAGAGAAAGGAACAAAGAAGGGGAAGAAAAAAGGCAAGCAGGTGTATTGTCCATCGTAAGTATGCGTTAAACAACCACATTGGCTGTCTTACAACACGATATGCTTCATGCATCCTAGACATACAACTATCTTCATTGGCTTAGTGATACGCTCAGAGACTAACAATGTGACCTCGATGTGTGAAATTGATGAAGTTTCCCATTTATTACCTCGTTCAGCTGCGTCGAGAACAGGAGGATCGTCTGCAATGATATCCCGAGAAACCACACAAACCGTAGGCTTCCATTGACGCCAAATAACCCCAAATTGACAAAAAATAATTCATATAAATATTCAAATCTTGGCTGAATTCCTGCCAGCTCACCTCATGTGAATGGAAAAAGGTTATACGGTTACCAATACGCTTTATGATACTATCAACTTTTTATGATAATCCAATGCAGTTTGGAGAAAAAACCCCAAGGAGTTTCATTAGTGTGCAGCACAAATGTTTTATTTTTACTTATTGTATACTGGGGTTACATGGCATGTATTGGGTTTAAACTGGAAAGTTGAGGCTTTTGTGGATCCCGTTTCCCCAATTTTATTCATGGTATCCATTTCACGTAGTGAGATATTTATTGATATGTTAGCTGTAGGATAATGAAAGCCTCATTGATCCCCCAGACTTTGACCTATATAGTCAAAGGACACATACTAGCTCAGTATATTTTGGAAATTGAGGGGTTTCCAAGGATTTTCCTTCAAAAAGCACAGAACACGAATACATGATGGTTTCTATACGGGTTAAAGCATAACCTCGTTATCTTTATATACTTTCCAGTCTTCATCCACAAGTTCCCGTTTGACCAGATCTCATCATCTGCCTCACTGCAGAGCAATTGGAGTATGATATTAACCTGTCCACAGTCAACCAGGAACCATTTGCTGGCTTATTTGACTGCTTCAGACAGATAGAAATGGGACTTGTCAGTTACATTCTCAGCCCGACAACCGAACGCACATCAATATGACCCAACGTGCCGTTTGGACTGTCCATTGTCGCTGTGTAGAGGAGAGCCGCACAACGCTTCTTCCTTAAACGGTAACAAATGGCTCGACAATGAAAGGTTCTCGAAGGGGCCGTTTGATGTAGTCCCGGTATTGGCACGTGTAAGCCGTATGACATATTTTGAGTTTAGTGCCACGGATGCCTTCGTGGATCAAGGGAACCACTTGGTTCCAGTTTAGCTGTTGTGCTTGAGGTTGTCAAAGAGCTCTGTGGAAAGAGGGGGGAAAAACGAGGTTTAGGGGATGGGAATTAAGGGTTTCACTTTGATCAGAGGAACCGCAGAACATACACACACTGCGCGGCATTCCTGTGAAGCACTTATCACGCACTGAGGATGACTCATCCTCAGTGCGTGATAAGGTTTACATAATGACATGTAAAGTGCTTTGAGAAGGGGAAATTCTTTGGCAGGAGAATCACTGCCACCCACGAGGAGGCTTTTTTTGTGCTTTCTCTCCTGCAGGATCGTGTTCTCCCCTTTGCTTCTTTCAGTTTCCATCAGTCAACCTCAGAAAGGAAATTATGTTTTGTCGAAGGTGTCTGAAAGAAACCGTGTTATGTTGTGGCAGTAATTTACAGGGTTTTTTGGTTGCTGTTCAAGTTCAACAGGAAAATCTGACTTTGGTTTAAATGAAAAGTGGAGCTGTGCACTCTTTGCCATCCACGTTGCTGATTCATTATTTACTGGGTTTCAGAAGGTAAATAGAGTTAAGTTGAGAAAAGGAATAGGAATAAACATTTAACCAATCATTAATTACCTTGTGATATTGCGGCATCATGTCGACTTCCTCAGTCAACATTTACTTACAAATTAATCAACTGGTAGCTCAGTAAAGGCTATAGTTTGACTATACAGAGGTGTGTGTGTGTGCATCTGCCAGGAATTTGCCCTGCAAATGTAATCGTGGCTGCAGTTCCCCCTCTGTGGTCTTTGTTTGCAGACAGCTGTCACCGGAGGATCTGGCCCGAGTCCCTGAGAATTCCACCAGTAACATCTTGAACAGGTTACTGATCACCTACGATCCCCGAATAAGGCCCAACTTCAAAGGCAAGCCTCATTTCCTGGTCATCTGTCTCCGTCTATTTTTAATTTATATCTTTGCCGCAGTGCTGTCATGCTAATTAAAGAAACAAGTATACTGTAAATACCTTTAGTTTTCTCCCATGAACACAGACAAGCTCTCGATAAATGTGCTTGAGACATCAGTAAAAATGTATTTCCTTTCATGCAACACTTTGTTGCATATTTAGCGTGCATTACAACTCTGGTTGGCTTCTTTCCGCAAAAGCAGTTCATGGTGGTGTTGATTGACACATACAGGCTGGTATGGGAAGAGCAAAGATGTGACCTACGGCATAGTCTCGAATCGAATTCTGGATATTATATTGAGCTACTGTTACCTCAAATGTCAAGCCTCTACATTCTGTCACTGTTTCTTTCACTTTTTACTGCGTATTATCTTGCAAGTACCCATCTTTAAAGTGTTTACAGTGTAGGTGTCACACTGTAGTGGCCTTCAGTCTCAAAGGGATGGCCATAAAAATAACGTGGCGGGCGATCGACGATATCTGCGTCTGACTGATGGTCTTCTGCAGTCTTCAGGTAGTTTCCACCCTCTGGCCCTTGGCAGCAGAGGCGGTGGATGTTTTATGTATTATGAGCAGAACCAGCTCCTTTACTGAATGCCTGCCTCCGCTCCAGCAGCCAAACATCTGCTCCTGATTCCAGGTCGGGCTGAAAGTTCCCCCTCCATTAACATCCATGTCATAATCCTCCAAACTACATCCTGGACTGAGGCTTGTGAACTGCTTTGCCCAGGCCCATAAAAAGTGAGAGCTTCTTTTATGGGCCCTGCAGAGAACGTTTAGCTCACGGCAGAAGTGTTTGTTGGTTTGCTTGGTTGCATCGACGCGTGGAAGTTGTGAGCTATAAGCCACCTCTGGAGAGGGGGGGGGGGGTCCTTTGTTCTCCAGGGCAGCATGGATGAGGGGGCCCAGCATAGTGACACTTAGTAAAATATACTTCACCCCCCACTCTCTTTGACTGTAAATACAAAATGCTTCTTTCCTCTCCCGAAATCCAGGAATTCCCGTGGAGGACAGAGTGAACATTTTCATCAACAGCTTTGGCTCCATTCAAGAAACAACTATGGTAAGAATCTGCTTAAGTTCACTATTGATATTCAATACGTCTGCCAGTCAGATGCGGTGGACGGAGGATAAACACTGGTAAGTTTTCAGAGGGATGCATGAGCATGTTTGCAGGATGGGAACAGACCGTCTAGCAGCACATCGTCATGGAGGCCTGTTCGCTCCACGCTTCATTTATCTGATGGCTTAATTGCTGATAAAGAAGTGCAGTTTGAATTCAAGTGAACAGATCGTCCTGTGTCGAATCTTGATTGCCGAGGAAACAATAAAGGGAAGATTCTTATAGGTTTCTAATGAGCTTGGCTTACCAGCGTACTTTAATTTAAATTGCTGGGAGGAGCAAATAAATAAGTTTCTTTCTCAGTAAATACGTCCAATAATGTGACACAGTAATTTAAATGAATGCAGGGCATTGTGACCGAATTCCCAATTTGGCGTTGTTCTGTCTCACCTGACCGTCTCCTAATGCAGCTTCACATTTTCACTTATCTTTCCCTTAACATGTTGTCTCATTAAGGCAGTTTTGGGGCAAGTTTTTTCAACAGAAAATGACCTGAACTAGCTACTTTATAACCACATTTCCTTTGTTTGCAAGTGCTGTCGAATGTGACCATGCCCACAATTTGCAAGCTGCTCAAATAAAAGATTTAAAGGTGAAATAATAGAAAAGGCATCCAAGTCTTAAAGACTGGCCAGGCAACATTATTACCAGGTTTATCATGCAGACGCATGCATGGTGTGGCAGCTGAGGTACAGTATGTGACATTTTCCTCAGAAACATGTTTTTTGTGTGGACAATCCAATATTAGTCGTGGAAAATACTTCCTTCTTCACTGGAAAGCGAGATTTCAGACCTCAGAGTCCTGTTGCAGATGTGAACAGTGTCTCAGTGCCTCGTATCATGACGCTGTGAACAAAAGCCTTGGATCTTATACGCTGAAATTGGAGCTGCATGAACACAGTCACTGGAGATATTTCTTCTGGCCGCAGTGTCTCCTTGTTAAATATTGCAGTGGAGAGTTTCTCCACAGGAACAATCACCAGCAAAATCCATGAAACTCAAGAGTATTAAGCATTAGAGTGTGCTAATGGTGGGCGAAAAGCACGACGATGGGAGTAAACACAAAACGTGAAAAGAAAACGCAATCGAGAAGAATGGTCCGATGGAGAATGAAGGATCAGAAAGGAGGTGACATGAAGGCTCGAGGTGGAAAACCATGAGCTCTATTAAAGTATATTGGGTCGAGGGGATAAAACAAGACGAAGAAGGCTGGAAAGAGAAGCCAGCTTAAGGAAAAAGGTTATATCGAGAAGGAACAAACCAAGAGCACGGTGGACTCACAGATGGCAAATCTACACTCCCTCTTCCTCCCGGACGGCAAATGAAAGACAGAGAGAAAGTGACAGTTGGGAAGATTCAGAATGAATCCAGGAGGAGCAAGAAGAGGCATCTGGTCACCTCTCCCCCTTCATTCATCACTCTGTCATCATTCACACCTCCGTGTCCACCGTAACTAAACTATATATGTTCCCTTGTGCTTATATTCATCAGTTGGGACTCATTTCAGGTTGAAAGGAGAAATAAATGTGTCTTTTGCTGCCTCACAGCCTGGGTTTTCCTCCCTGATGGAGGTGAGCGGTTTTCTTCAATCTCAATGCCGTGCAGGCAGCTGTGAGCTGGAGAGAAGATTTATCCCCCCCGTCCGGTTGTCAGGGAGGTGAAGGTGTGGGAATCGGCTGCATCTCTGTCAGACAGCGAAGAGCCAGCAGAGGCTGCTTGTGCCGCCGCTGGAGGACGAGTCCAAAGAACAATTTGACCACTGCTCCTTCCCCCCAAAAATCTTTGCTGGCACGGAAAAAGAGCCCATTGTGGTTCATGGGTTAATATACAAATCATCCTAAGACCTCTGTGTATAAACTGGTGTTAGTTGGTCTATTTTGAATTCACAAACAGCAGAGAAGAAGGAAACCTGGTTCCGCATACAGCCGTCTCCTGGGTGGTGGTCCTGTGTTTGTGTTCACAATGACCCAATCAGAATGTGGTTGCAGTATGCATATGCATTTAGTTTGAGAGGGGATTTTACATTCTTATTTTTTATGCACTTATTTCTTTCACCAGACATCGTTACGTAACTTACGGTAACCAAGCAACAAATATTTTAAAGCAACCAGAGCTATTTTATTGCATTTTATTGTTTAGTACGTGTGCTGTGCGATTCCAAGGGATGAACTGAAGTTTGACTCTAGTATTATTCACCAAAGGAGTGAGTACAGCTGTTTTTTTGTGGTCTTTATTTGACCATCTGTCATCCGTCTTCACCCTCAGCATTCATAGTCCTTCCCAGCAGCTGGTCCCACAGCAGCTTGAGGCATTAAAGCACAAACACAAGCGTCCGACAGCCTCGCCGGGTGAGACGTTCCCACCAACAAACATGCGAACATTTCACCAATTAGCTCTCCAATGAGGCTGTGTCCCATGTTGCTGTATCGATAACCTTTGACCCCTGGAAGGAGTTTTCTCCGTGTTTACTCCAGCAGCGGTAAAATATCCCTCAGCACTTTGAAGTTATTCACCAGATGTCGAAGAGGTAGAAAATGGATCTTGTCGATAGAGTGTTTTAAACACCTGGAGCACGTCTGCTTGTCTGCTGTGCAGGATTACAGGGTCAACATCTTCCTGCGGCAGCGATGGAACGACCCCAGGCTGAAGCTGCCGACGGACTTCAAGTCCGATTCTCTCACCGTCGATCCGAAGATGTTCAAGTGTCTGTGGAAACCCGACCTGTTCTTCGCCAACGAGAAGAGCGCCAACTTTCACGACGTCACGCAGGAGAACATTCTCCTCTTCATTTTCCGCAATGGAGACGTCCTCATCAGCATGAGGTGAGAACAGATGCTGGAAGCGAGCAAACACACTGACTCAGTCTTCCGTGGAAGACGGAATCAAATAGCATCTATTGCACGTACTCATTGATTTTACTCCCCGGGCCGCTGTGGCGAGCGACACAGAGCACCACCCCCTCCTCCCCAATCCACATATTAGTCCCGAGTTTAAATGTATTATTGCAGATGTTGTACCTGGGAAAATAACTCAGACTTTAATCAAAGGTTTTTTTTCATCAACCCGTCCTGAGCGCCGCCATTTAAACTGAAAAAGAAATGAGCAAAATTAATTCATTGACTACCAAGCTTCCCTAATGCAGCTTTAAATACCCGACGTATAAGACTAAACAAACATCATGTGATTTAAGGCCTAGTTGTACAAATTCGTGGAGGCTCTATCGTGATTATACAATAATTGGTAATTGGTGTTTTTAATGCCCTGCATACCTGCATTGACTTTTTCATTCCTCACGACTCGGTCCCCTTATTTTCTAGGATTCTCTGTGGAGAATCATTGAGGCTGCGGGAGCGACATTTGGAAAAGATGAGACGTCGTCTAATCGTTCAAGGGGCTCAATGTGAACTAGTCGCGGCTCGAGCTGCAATGTGCTTTGTTGGGTTTGACAAGATAATCCCCGCGGTTATGCCTGCAATTTGGAGTGTGACATATTTGGTTTATCCCACCAAAATGCACCATAAGGATAAAACCTTAAAATCATTGAAGGTAACACAAGTGTGCTCTGGTTTGTGGGAAGAGGAGGGTTGCAAAAGCGCCTCGTGTTGAACAAAAAAACGAATTTCGTCGTCTCCCCGCAGGTTGTCGGTCACCCTTTCCTGCCCTCTGGATCTCACGTTGTTCCCCATGGACACACAGAGGTGTAAGATGCAACTTGAAAGCTGTGAGTCTATAAAACACTCATCACGAACCACATATGTGTTTTGTAAATGTGATTTCAGTCGATCTTCTTGTTTTTAATTGAGAGATACAGTATTTTTGAGGTATGCATATATGATATTTTTGGCTAAATGAAAGCTTTTTGCTTGAGTTTAGGAGCCAACTTCGGTGGCAAACACGTTGAATAAATCATCATGTTTGAAGGTTTATGTGAAAATCGCACAGCTAATTGAGCTTGACGGTGGTTATTGCATCTTCAGAGACTTGAACCAAGAAAATATTATATTGTGGCCGTATGCCGTAGGCTGAATATTTAAATATGAGTTTTGTGTAAGCAGTAGTGTGGTTTCAACATTGTGCTTGTGTTTTGGTGCATCCCTCTCATCCAGTTGGCTACACGACAGACGACCTGCAGTTTATGTGGCAAACAGGCGACCCGGTGCAGATGGACGCCATCGCTCTGCCACAGTTTGACATCAGACAAGAGGACATTGATTATGGAAACTGCACAAAGTTCTATTCAGGAACAGGTATCGCCGCCGTCCAGATCTCCGACATATTTTTAAGAGGAAGCTACAAAAACGCGCATTGATCAGATAATACGCATTTATATATTTTATAAATATTGTATATTGTCTTAAAATCTTAGTTAAGTTGTGTTGGTGTCAGTGTAAGTGTACAGCAAATGGAAATGTAATATAATATAAGCGTTTCCATCAACCAGTCTTTTGAAGCAAACGGGGTTCTGACATCACGGCCGTTTCTTTAATTGATTTTTCTTCTCCTGGTTTATGAACTGAACTACACTGTCGTTGTTTGATTTAGGTTCCTAGTCTAAACAATCCGGTGAGGGTTACGAGTAATATTCATTAAAGAAAGTAGAGACTCTCATTTACAATAGACATTTTTATTCAATTTGGGGATTTAGTTCAATCGTTTTTTTTTAATGATTTTAGGGAGACTCTCAGGCTTCATGCGACAATATTCAACGGATCCTTCAAACGGGAAGGAAATGTCATTCCGCAGTCTTCACACAACAATGCACAATGCAGGATTTTTTTTTTTTTTTCCGAAAAAGCAGTAAGCTGTTTGAGTGCAGCGGGGTTAAATCATCCATTCAGTGTCACCCTCCAAAATGCATTGTGAATATCTTTGTGTTTATTAGTTTGGACTGTCTCTGTTGGCCCTATACTGCATTTTATTTTAACACCAACGATAATATGAATAATACGAAATAATATGAATAGTTGAAGTCAGATGGATTCCACATAAACGCTTTGTGTAGGGTTTTTAAAATCAAATCGCGTGTGTCCCCAGGTAGATATTTCTAAGATGTCGGGAGCAGGTAGCTACAAAACACACACAGGCCTACTGTCGAGAGAGGTTCATGGTAGTGTGCCATTCGTGCGATTGGACGTTTTACGATGAAATGGAAAGTCTCTATCGGCCAAAAGAGCCGCTATGACCTCAGTGCTCTCGCACGCTGCTGGCGATGATTCAGCCTTTTAACTGGTTGCCAGGGCAACCTGGCCAGACACAAAGATCACCTCTGTGTTTGACTGGTTCGAGCCGGCTCTGCGACACAGGCGGCCCTTATTAAGCCGTGTAAAGCTCACCCAGAGATCCCCGGGCCAGTTAAATATTACTTCAGCCTCCCGTCCCATCGGACCAACTACCCCGCCTCAAAGAGCGGGAGCACAGCGCTGCCGCGAGAGGTGTGAAGGGCATCCATGCTGGTTCCAAACAATTAAAACCATATTTCAGCGGAGATGGATCGGTTTAGAATTGAATCGTTTATGGATGGAAATGTATGGTACGAAAGATTACCTTTTGAAATCACAAACCTGTAATATCCACTTACAATAAGAAGTGGTACAGAACAGATGTAGTTCTTCATAACGGGCAATGCAGTGTTTAAGAAGTTAGATATTATGATCTTAAATTCCTTTAACTTCCTTACGGTTTTCTGTACTGTGAATGTTGCAGATATGCTTTGCTTTGTGTTGGAGTTAAAGAGTCGGATCAGATCCAGGACTTAACCTGGCTGCTATCTTTCCTCTAGATGCCTAATCCGGATTTAGAAAAATCACCGTAAGGCCATTTATCTCTCCTGCTCACTTTCAATTTCAATTTCTAAACCCAAATAACATCTTTGAAAGGACAAAGATTTACCCGTGTTGCGTTCAGGTCGTATTGTTCAAACCGAAATTACGCACAGCTGAATTGGAAAATGTTCTAAAGAGATGTTGGAAATATCTAACAGGGAAAATATGACTGGAAAAACTGGAAAAGAGCCACACAATCCAATACCAACACTAATCCAATGAATGGTTTTTATCATTTACAGGAGGAACTCTGTTTCTCACTGGAGTCATTCAAGTTCTATTTGACCGTGACGTCTTTCTTCATGCAGGCTACTACACTTGTGTAGAGGTTATCTTCACTCTGAGGCGGCAGGTTGGATTCTACATGATGGGCGTCTACGCCCCCACGCTGCTCATCGTGGTCCTCTCCTGGCTCTCCTTCTGGATCAACCCGGACGCCAGTGCCGCCAGGGTGCCTTTGGGTAAGGATGAATTCACATGACGCGTACGGCTATCTAACCAGGCTCCGGCGAGTGAAAGTGCGGGTGTCAAAAAAATAGACATCTGCGTGGAAAAGGCACACACACACACACACACACACACACCTGGACAACGTTTAATAAACCTTGGCTACTGGCTGAGTTTAAACAACGCAGGTACAGGGTTTAGCTGAAGGAGGGAAACATTTACAGGCTCTTGTGTTCCTGCCAAATGTTAATCAATGTGAGCAACGTGGGTCCCATCAGGAGACAGAAAGAAGCGGGACGCTCAGCTGACCAAAGAAGGTGCGTCTGATCCCCATTAACCCCGAGTGATGGCGCGATGTGCGGAGGCACATGAGAAGCGCTGCTGCCTCTTTTTCACACAGTCTGGTTAACTTGAAGAAGGTCCAGGTAAATTATTACACCGTTCGCCGAGCCCAGAGGGGATGTGAGAACGCTTAGGTACAGCTCGTGCTCAATTATGGTTGTTTTGATTTACACACTGAATAAATCACAGATTAGCTATCTTTTTAGTTTTCTTCCGGTTTACAGTCTCGCTTCTTGGCACAGACCGAGTTTCACCATATTGTGCCTTACCTACCTAAGTCTTCTTTGAAAGTCCTCCACCTTTCTGTGGCTCTATTCCTTCTTTAAATTTAACTGCGTATGCTATATTTCTATTTTATCAAATAACTAAACTGCACTCTTAATTATGTGTCGAGGGATATTTTGTTCCACACCAACGGCTGCAAAGTTTTGTTGCAAAAACGTCTTAAAACCGCTGCAACATTTTATCCCAAAAACTTAAAAAGAAAATACGCGAGTGTCCAATAATGACGCAGCATATTCTAATACACGGGAGGGTTACTTACCCCACGGAATGAGAACGGGCTGAATTGACGCACTTTGATAATGTTTTGATCGTTTGGTGAAAATTGTGCATTCCACCGTTTCACCTACTTTTAACTCCTACGGAACTGAACCTGTGTGTGATGTGTCAGTGTCCCCCAGAAACAGTCCCACTGGGACACCTCGGTGTGTGCAGGGCTGCGTGCATGAGATAATCTATTGCCATCCCACTCCTTTTCTTCATCCTCCCTCCAGTTGTTTATCACCATTCTCATCCCATCATCACTGCGACTCCCCCGGGGTCCCTCCTCTGACTCCTCTCTAAATGGGATCAGTCCAGGTCAGTCAACATTTAGGTGTTGTGCTCTGCTCACTCGGTGTGCGTTAGCCTTTAAGTCATTGTCTATGTGTGTGTGTGTGTTTTCTTCTACACACTGGGTGGTGTCAGCAGGTAATTTTTGCACCGCCAACTCTTTCACGTTCATCCTCCTCCATGTTTAATGGTCGGGCTTCCAGGATGACAATAGTCTGTTTAACAGTGTGTTGCAGCGGGGGAGAAGCCGTTTGATGAGAAGTCCTGAACCCTGAACGAACCCTTGACGAGTGACCAAGTTGAAAAAGTCAGTTATTATCTCTCAAAAGAATCATCACAGCAAGAAAAAAGGGAGTGAAGCCATTTATTGGTGGCTGTAATACAATCCTCAAAAAGTGGGTGTAATTATTTCTTTTGTAGCCTGAAAGCGTTTCCGCTGCGCGTTTGGAAAGCGCTAACCTGTAATCCCGTTAGCTATCAACGATAACAAAACAATAATGATAATTACTGCTATTAGAGGCTGTCTGAGTTTTTGAAGACGTCCTAACGAAAGAACAGTCGTGATGTTCATTGCAGAGCCCCTGTGTGCATGTGAGCCCTCCGCTAGGTTTGTCTCAGCAGTCGGTTCATCAAAAGCTTTTTCTCAGTGGAAACAAACGTTTAAGGCGGCACAAGCAGGGCTGTCTGGTGTAAGTGGCGTTTGATTACTGCATAGTTATACTCCCATTATGTGATTAACCGGAGCCGGGTATTGATCCTCAATACTTTCTCAGCCACAAAGGAAAACATCGTCAAGCACCACGACTTGACGTCGGCGGTGCTTCCAATTCAACTTTGTGATGCATTACATTGGAAAAGCTCAGTTGAATTCAACAAGTTGAATTATGGAAACACTCGTAATGTTGATGATCGCCAGATAGCATTAGCAATAATACACATAATTAGAAAAACATGCCCAATTTAAACGCATTCATGATCCCCTTTGCTGGCCGCCAAGTTCACCCGTCCTCCCTCTCTGCTCAGGCATCCTCTCGGTGCTCTCGCTGTCCTCCGAGTGCACCTCGCTGGCTTCGGAGCTGCCCAAAGTGTCCTACGTCAAGGCCATCGACGTCTGGCTCATCGCTTGCCTCCTGTTCGGTTTCGCCTCGCTGGTGGAGTACGCCGTGGTCCAAGTGATGCTCAACAGCCCCAAGCGCATCGAGGCGGAGAAGGCCAAGATAGCGGCCAAGGAGAAGGCTCTGGGAAAGATCCCCGCTGCCAAGAACAACGCGCTCAACGGGACGGGGGGGACGCCGCTTCATGTCAGCACCCTGCAGGTCAGGGAGTCTCGCTTTTTATGCTCAGTCCCACCAGAATGTAACAGACCTTCAGACTGATGAAGTCAGCTAAATCTGTGCTTATGTGTGTGTTTCCAAGTAACCTCTGAAACCACAGAGATGTAATCTAAAAAGAGGGAAATCCAATCATTGAAAACTGGCATTGTCTCACGTGCACGACGGGCATGCAGCATGTTGAACGGACCCCTTTAACTGTACGCCTGATTGAAACGGATTTAACTATGTTTGTTCGTACCGTATTTGGTTTCGAGGGGATTATGCTGTTCCAGTGAGGTCTGATGGGTTTTCCTGTCAAAAGCAAATCCAAATAATGACGCCCTAATGAGCTCAATGACTTCAGTGAGTTAGCATCCATAGTCTGATTAGACTCCGTTCACCCCGCAGGCCGGCAAGCACGATAATGAAACGATTTCCCTTTGCTTATGGTTTGCATGCTGTTAGTCTGCTGTGAAAGCACATGGAGGTGTGGGGGACTTATAGGAACCACATGACGCAGCACAGCATGAGTTGTGTCCGAGCTGCAGCATCAAACGGCTCCTTTATGGGATGTTCGACGCGTGTGGTGTGTTTTTTCGATTGAGTCCCAACAGCCCTAAACCGCCTCGTTTAAATGTTCCTCACAGTTTAGAGGAAACCTGCAGAGTGAGTGGATGTGACTTCTGAGACTCTATTCAACTGCAACACTTTTTTGTTTTTCTTTTGTCAACGAGTGGTGAGAGGAAGCGCAGCATTCAGCAGTATTCCAACGTATGATTGAGTCAGTTCTCACGTGAAGATCTATGCAGTTTATTCCTCAATCGAGGAATATATTAAGAAAGGACATAAGTGCACCGGGATACTTATACCGTACCCTAACCCTAACCCAGGACAGAGCGGACACATTTAGTAGATGTGAAGTGTATGGTATGTATGTTTTGCACAGCTTATGTCTGATAGAATGTTGTCTTTGTTGTAGAGGACCAACGTGTACTGCTTGAGAGTAATATTACTATTTAGCTAACTGAAATATGCACTGTATTGCTTGTCCTGTTACCTGTCTTCCTGTTTTAAGGACACATATCTTGTCAAAATTGACCAAATTGGCTTCTTTTGTTTTCAAAACTACAACCTTACTCCGCAAGGAATAATGTGTTTCTCTATTACTGTGTTCAAAACCTGCATTTTGACAATATTCTGCAAAATGGAACACTCTTTGTAAGAGTTGTAGTTGTAGTTAATCTTACTTTGGTTAGCAGAAAAGGTTCAAACGACTGATCAACCCCGTTTTCCCTCACACCTTTCTCTCGCCCCCAGGTGGCGGAGACGCGCTGCAAGAAGGTGTGCACCTCTAAATCGGACCTGCGGACCAACGACTTCAGCATCGTGGGGTCGCTGCCGCGCGACTTTGAGCTGTCAAACTTTGACTGCTACGGGAAGCCCATCAATGACGCCATTGCCCACGGCAAGTCCAAGGCCAAGCACCAAAAGAGACCCCCTCCCCCGAAGCCGGTCATCCCCTCAGCGGCCAAGAGAGTCGACCTGTACGCCCGGGCCCTCTTCCCGTTCTCCTTCCTCTTCTTCAATGTGGTTTATTGGTCCGTGTACTTGTGATTATTTAGTTGTAAAACCGACCCCACTTCACTGCCACCAGTTCGTTGTTGATCTGACTACCTTCGAGAATTCCAAAGTGAATGTGTTTACATGTTAGTCTGCTGGTTTTAGTCTCGTTATTGATCGTATTCAGGATATGGCGTTTACGTGGGATGTGAACAACCTGGCTGTTCATATCCCTGCGCATGTGATCTTTACACTGTCCAGGTTTCCGATCGTCTGCCTGCAGGTATTCTCACCATCACAGCCTCGGTGTTCTGTACCTAACACTCCCAAACTCGGAGACGGCCCGAGGGATCCCGCTTTCTATCGGAGCACTGCGGCCGTTGTGTGCAGGCTTCTGAAACACGGAGATGATGTTTACATGACAAACGGATAACAGGGATAGTCCTAAAGCCACATCCGGCCCAGGAGTGTGAAAATACATTTTAATATACCTTAACGACACAACGTATTTGCTTAGAAGAAGATAAAACAATGTATTGTTACATTTATATTTACATGAAAAAAGAAAACTTTCACAATTTGTGTATCAAATAATACTAATACTTGATATTTGTAAAACAAAAATGTAAATACAACATCTTGAAATCTATCATTTATTGATAATGGTACTTGAAAGGTTAATACAGGATTGCAACACTTTGGGGTAAGAGCTGATCAGAGGAAGCACAGATCTATAAAAGAGCATTTGTAAATATTAAATTAATTTTAACTTTGCGAAATGGGATTCTGCCCCAGAAGTTTAATCTGTTTCCATATTTATTTATGCTCCAGTGCAATTAAAGTGCATGTTAAAAAAAAAGTAAATTGCATGTATACGAAGATAAATTCTAAATATCTATATGTAAAGTATTTATTTCCTTTTTATCCTTTTTCTGATTTGCTCTTGAGAAGATAATGGGATATGTGAAAACACTGCGTTCTTGTTCAGATGGTTACGTTACACTGCCACCATTCCAACAGATTCAATGTTTGAATGTTCACCCACTCGTAGCGTGTGTAAATGGGTCACTACCGAGCTGTGACCATGTGTTTGTGATGTTTACAAATAAATGACCAAAACACTTTTCACCATTTGATGTAATTAAAATGAATTATTGAACACTGGATGCTTTTATTTTGGTGATATTAATCTATTTTACTTTATTGTATTTTCAACCCCCCCGGGTGGATTTGGGAAGAGAAAAGTCTGTGTGCATCCCCCCCCCCCGTGTTGTGCGACATGTATCCGGCACGTCGCACAACAACACAGCTGCTCCTCCACCAAGGTGTAAGCTGTCCTAATCAAGCATCCCCAGGCATCTATTATTCATGCAAACCGGCCTGGAACGCTGACCCCGGACCGTCATTTGTGAGATTTCTCATATGAAATCAGTCTCCGGCTTAATGAAGCAAGATGGATGTTGACCTTATGTTATGACAACAGGGTCATATTGATGAAGTGTGTTGCAAATTGGACCAGAGCTGCACATGTAAAAGAGCCCCGGTGCTGGGATCATTTTTCTAAATTAGAAAACAATCTTATTTCTCTTTCTCCCTCTCTCTCTATTTCGTGCTCTCTCTCTCTCTCGTCGCCATGGTTACAGTCATGGAAAAGGAGTTTTTTTCTGTCTGTACAACAGATTTTTCCTGAGAAACAAGTGCGAGTGAGACGGTAACTGTGCGCACACTCAAGTGGGAAAAGCCTCTAAAAGACTAATGAAAATATTTAGCTCTAGTTAGTTTTGAATCGTTTTATGAGTAAATTGAGCTATGACAGAATCTCTAATGAGATTCTGCATTGCAGTGCCCTCCAATGGCCAAATCTATATTTGTTTAATATTAGAGATTAGAGATGAAATGCTCTCGTGGGGTAAAATAAGCGATGCATTGCCAGTTTATGTGTAGAGTAAAATATGGCACCGCCAGAAAAAAAGGAGGTGGATTTCCACTCCAAGTTTAGGTGAAAGCTTTTCAGTTTGGTACATAAACCCCACTATAAGAAATAAAAGATACTTCATGTGGCGAGAACGTCATTTGTTTTATGAAAACCTTTTTAACATCTTGCAATTCAGCTTCAATAGTTTTCATAGACTAACAGAGCAGATGACATATTACCAATGGAGCAAGAACACTCCGTTAAGAGGTTCTAAGACTAAACCCTCGACACCAGCACATTAGCTGAACAACACAGTCCTCGTGACTCATGTGTGTGTGTGTGTGCACCCAGCACCCTGCTAGCACACCAGGGCAGTAACCTATATCACACAGGGGGCTTTCTAATCCAACATGACCTCTCGCCAGGCTGCCACCAAGAAAACCACCATGACAGTCAGCCAGTGATTGGTGGAGGAACAGTGGGGGGGCACCACAGGGCTTATTGGAAGCTTGTTTACTGTGAACAAGGCTCTCACGCATCGTCGATGTGCTTTTACAAACATTTCCTAGCTCCGAAAATACACAAAGACAGAGTAAGGAAGTTGGTTTTGTTCTTGCATCCGATGCAGCGTCATCTTCCTTTCTGTAACAGAACATGACATCGTAGGATCCGACACCACGGTGTATTTCCACCTCACAGGCTCAGTCACAGTTTGGCTAGAGAGCGTGCAGGGTGCCATTTGCTGCCAGAGGTCAACCTGTAATACAGCCGTGACTGTGCTGCATTACAGTTTGTTCTCCCCAAACCAGGGAAAAGACGGGGAGAAGTTTGACGGGCGGGAAGGTTGGAGGAAATAGACGATCGCTACATTGAGGCACCAAATTAGACAGCTGTGTCTTTGATTTGATTTGTTCAAATATCGAAATCTGTTTCGGAGGCAGGAAATGAAAAAGACATTGCATGACATTGGAATCTATTAATCGTGTTGATGAGCCGATGAAGGATATTTCTCACTTTACATTGCACATGTCTTCACATCTGGGAGAGCAGTTTCAGCTCATGCCTTAAGGATATGACTTTGATATGAATCATACGAGGCATAAACGCTGAAGGGAAGGTTTGAGAGGTCAAATTACAAGACGAGCCCAACGCAACAGTGGTACGTAGCTGATAGTGTAGTGAAAGTGTCCAGTCTCAGCATTCTTTCTGACCTTGCAACCAATCCCTGCAGGTTTAACTCCCCAGAACTGTTTACTGCTTCTCCGTGGCCAAAGGCCGTGCTCTGTGTGCACGTCACCTCTGTACTCTCAGCCACAGCAGCAGCGACTGTACTGTGAGTCACAATATCCTGATCAATACACAACATTGAGAATGTGTCATGAAGTATGATGGTTTGCTTGGTGATTTGTAGTCATAGCTGTCATAATTCGCATGACCAACAATTGTGTTTGTTTGTATTTTGTATAACTAAATACATCTTAATTGACTAAATTGTTTTCCTAATACATAATATGGAAGTTAATTGCTCCTCTCGTCTAAGCTGTTTAGTCACATCTGTCCTCAGAATAAATAGTACTAATCTACGTTTCTGAAACCCACTGGATAACTTGAATGTTGACTTTTCTCTAATATTTGTCATACATTTCATATCTTTTCACAGTGTGAAAGTCTGGTTTCACACATTCAACAGGCTCCACCTCCTTCCGACTCTCTGACAAGAGAGAAAACAATCCAGACAAAGCATGACATCATTTTATATTCTTGATTATTTCTATAACTATAGCATGAGATGAAACCTACACATTCATGTTTATTCTCTTGGCCTTTATATTTTCTCAAATCAAACTAGATTAAGTGTTTATCTCATTTTCATGAACGTAAATTTGACTACTCAAAAATCTGCAAAATAATCTTCCCAATAATTCACAGATACACATCCATTGTTTGTGTTTAGTGCAGCTAATGACGGCAAGAGATTCATTAAAATCATTAAACTCCGTTCCCATAAGGTCACTGGTCAGATCCCCACAGACGTCCCATCATAGTCAAAGTGTCTCATCGCAGAGCCCTTGAGTGAGACACTAACATGCTGCTCACTGTAAGAGCAACACCTAAATGCCAGAAATGCAAACGCTATCTAGGAGGCAGCCGCTGCAGAGGATTCCCGGGACATTAAACAATTGACAAAAGGTCACAGACTCTGTTTGAGCAGCACAAAGCGCCTGTTACTCCAGCAGGTCCAAATGTGTTCATTGGCACCAGTCAAATATCCATCTCAATCTTGAGGTTTATTTGTGTAAATTAACATTAAATAAACATAAATATTCTCACACAGCTGCAGACTCATTGGATCTCATTATATTCCTAAAAACTCATTAGAACGCTCCACGGCGGTGCAGCAGTTAAATTATCTCACAGGCTGCAAATTCAGTAAATTGCGGAATGTGCTGTAAGATAATGAAATTGCACATCGGTCTAGCAGCGGCAGCAGTGTGAATCCAGGCATGACACAACCTCCAGACAAGGTCAGATGAGCATATGTCGGGACGAGGAAACAAGACAGCTGAGCATGGAATGCATTCTGCACGAGGACAAGCAAATGTTTGGATGTCCAGATCGTGCAAAGTGCAACAGGTTCGGCACAGTTTCCTTCTGTCATTCTGTTTCTTCCGTAGTGCTAATGTACAAGTTGTGCTGATATGTATATATATTTTTTGATAATAAGAAGTAAAATAATAAGAAGTGGACGGTGATCGCCGTGATGTAATCCTTTTGTTTTTGGACAAAGATCTTGAGTGAACTCCCAAAGAAATAGAGATCAATTATTTAATTCCAAGTAACTTCTTGTACAATTTAAATATGTTGCAAATTGTTCTCCACACACATAAAGTAAAACGTGAAAAATTAAGCTTACAACAATAAATATATGTTTTTTAATATGTATATAACATTCATTTTTCAAGTCAGCATCCCAATATAAGTGAAGTACTGAAAAACGTACACAGATTGCTATATTTGTGTTTTGGTTTGATTGATTTTGATTGGCCATATTCGCTTTTAAGAGGATTTAAATGAAATGACGAAAGTTATTCAGGTATTATAATTATGGATTGTTACCTGCATCCCAATCTTGTTCATAAACTGTTTTCATTTGCAACAAGGAAATAAGACCAAACAGTTGACCTGTTTTTAACCTATAGTATCTTTAGATGCTTGTTTTTCTTGATTATATTCAAAAGAGATGATGGCCGAAACTAAGAGGAGGACCAAAGGTGTCACAAACCCAACATGTCCATTAATATTCCAAGTCCTACATTTACTCATTAAAGACTGTGTTATATATGTGATGTGCTGTCCATGGTGCTGAACTACGTTGCTTCCAACTGCCGCCACCTTGAGCTCTCACCTGATTAGCTCCTATACTACTGTCCAAAGATCAATAAAGGAATGCATATCATACAGCAAGGGGGAAGGATATGGCAGTTACAACCAATTTACATTGCATTGATTGGAATGCAGATGGTGGAAATAAGCACTGGATCCGAGTTAAAGAGGAGATTCACTGCTGGAGGGCATGATTGATGGCTTCCAGCTGATGTGCTTGACAAGTTTTCTCAGTATGAAATGTTCTGCCCCAGAGGAGACTTGTTTTTCAAGTTACCAGAAAACATTTTCATACCTCAAATGGTCTATAAAATATGCCTTTTTGATGCTTTTCTGACATACGTCAATTATACAAAACAGCTCAACAGATCTTGAGCTATATTCTACGGTGGAACCTAGGGGAGAAATGATTAGAGGTTCAAATCTGTATGCACAAGATAATCAGCACATTGAATCATGCATATATCTTCAGGGTTACTGGTGTTGCTATTTTTCGTCTAAGGTCTTATTAAGATTAAGCTGATAAAGCAACTGTTATCAGACCATCAGGTCCTCTTTGCCTGTTCCTGCTTCAATGAGAGCATGAGCTCTACGTCGTGCCAACATGAAAGTACGCTCTTGCTACTGGTAACGTGGAAATATTTCAAAAATACACATCTAAGTCTGATTATTGACTTTTACATTAATCCAACGGGTTAGTAAAGATGGAGGTGGCTTTGACATGAAAGCAGAACAACTTATTAAACAACTGTGCCTAACTCTATGTGTGACCCCGGGATGTTGTGAATTTAATAATCTGCCATGTACGCCTAAGTGATATATATATATGGTCCAGCCAAGTCTTTTCAACCGGCTAAAAAGTGGATGAAACATCACTGTGCCAAAACTTGCCAATTTTGTTGATAATGTGACATGTTCACGTCAGATTCAATGATAGACGATATAAACATTAAGATTTCCATAATAATTAATGAACTGGATAACGAAATTTGGTCCACACAAAGACCCGCTTTTAACACATTTAATATTTCACTCAAAAACTAACAAAATAAATATTGACTATAGATGTGTGTTGCTGCTTTAAGGACAAAGTAATGCGGGCAGTTTCAAATGTTACTTAAATATTTGCTCACATCTGTAACGCGCATGCGCAAGTTCTTAATAAAACCACGACTACCGGCTCAAAAACTCCGTAAGTAGGTGAGTGTTTTAATGAAGCGCACCTGGAACTATGACCAGTTGTTTTACTCATGCCGCCCACTCGATACGGGCTAGGCTGCTCTTACTAGTAATTAGCATGCTAGCTTGTAGCATGATGTTGGGGCCAAAATGTTGTGAGTTACTGCTGCTTTACAACTGTACGTATGAATTTGTCCAATAAAGCTTAATGTTACTGCAGAAATACAAAACGTGGCTGTTGAATAGTTATCTTGTTTATAATGTAATAAGTAAACAATATTTACTTAATCTGTGAATTTTTTTTTGCATAAAATCATTTTCAAGACTTAAAAATGGAGGGAGCTTAAATGTAAATCAACGCTGTAGCCACGTTGATCAAAATTGATGATGGTCCACAGGGATCTTTTACACACAAGGGTTGTGAGACATCTGTGAATGAGGGTTCCAACACACCTGCTGCTGTTATTAGTCACGTTGCTGTCATCATGAACCCAAATTACAGACTTTGCTTCATTTTCTTTCTTTTTGCTTTCCCTCCTCACAGGTTTCTCTGGATGGTGGTTACATCTGATGGTGGTTACATCTGGTGGTGGTTACATCTGATGGTGGTTGTCCCTGCAGTGGTCCTGCCTCACAGGCTTACTACTCTCAATGTTTGAATGCTTTCTGTCGTAGGAATTGAGCGTACTTTCAGTTAATTCGGTACAAACTCCTCTGCCAGTCGTCCGCAGGTTTGTTCCAGTTTCAGGTTTTCATTTTAATTTGGGGCGGAGTTGATATGAGGCTTTCTGGACAAAGGATGTTGCATACAGACTGTATAGATCTGGGATTTAGGGCCACAAAATAAAAAGATTTCAATGGAATGAACATGAATCTGCACCGGCACTCTGACTTCACACAAAGAATCATCAATTGACCATGACGGAGCTGATTTTATCCAGATTCAAGTGACTCGTATCGCGTTCCAAACATTTAGAAAATTGGGCTACAAACAAACACAGAAATTTAAACTCCAGTTTTATTTCCAGAGTTAATTTCCCCTGAAATATATTTTATTTTTTATTCTGTTTTTATGTAATAGAGTTGTATGTCATATTCATATTGTTTAGTAATAAATAAAAATGAATCAAAGAATGTGTGTGTTCTCGTTGTGGACTGTTCCTACTCTCACTATAACTTGTGAGTTAGTCTTTTAAAGGTGAAAATGCTCGCTGGGAGACTTCTGGTTCCCGTTGTAACCGAACCAGTAGTTGACTACTGTCACAAAGTGGTCGCCGCTCGGCTCTTTCCGTCTCCGTCCGCCTTCTCATTAACGTTCCTCCCTCGTGGGTGTGATGCCAAAAGGATCTCCGGCGCGCCGCGCGGAGACGCGCAGTGTCCCTGCGCGCTGAGAGGAGGCATCAGCTGCCGGCAGGAGGGAAACGACGAGGAGGCAGCGGGAGAAGAGACGAGCAGATCCACGTTGCTGGCATTCCTTCACCGCTGCTCACAGCAGAAGAAAAACAAAAAAAAACGGCCCTTTGCTGCAGATTTTAAATTGTTTTTCCTGGAGGTCTCCATCGTTTGTGGGATTTAACAGCTCCGGAGACATCGAGGAATATCAAACTCCCCTGGTGGATGTGGACAACTAAACTGTGGACATGGAACCAATAGTGAATTTATCCGTGTCGGTCCTGCTGGTTTTATGGGGGTGCGCGCTGGGAGGTTCGCCCAGTGTTCAGATCGGTACGTATCCATCAGTTCCAACGCAACAACCATTTGTGCGTAAAATGCTATAAGCACATTTTTAATTGCTAGAGAACAATGTGGCGCTGAAGCTCATATTTGCCTTTGGCTTTCAGGGGGACTCTTCCCAAGGGGCGCGGATCAAGAGTACAGCGCGTTTCGGATAGGGATGGTTCAGTTCGGCACCTCGGAATTCAGATTGACGCCCCACATTGACAATCTGGAGGTGGCGAACAGTTTTGCTGTCACCAACTGCTGTAAGTGGCAAAAAAATGCCCCCACCTTCGTTTTAATGCAACATATCTTTCTTACCGGTGTGCGCGTCTTCCGCAAAATGGTAAATGCGCGCGTGTTGTGCCTTTTTATGGGATGCGTTTGGAAACCATTTGTGATGTCGGCAAACAAATGGAGACTTTGAGGTGGGGAGGATGAACGAGCATCATGTGGTCAGGGGAAAGTTGGTTTCCACGGAAACAGTCATTCACATGTATGCCATTTCTAATCCGTTGGATTCAGAGATCAAACTAAGCGTTGCTGCAGAAATATCGATCCAACTGGATCGCTTCATCCTCTGAGTAAAGTTTAGTTTGACTGCGCTTGATTGGAATCAGCATCAACCCGTTTGATGAAAACGTCATTTCGATGGGAGATTTGACTTTTCTTTCCTCCTTATTCTGAGAAAAAAGAAAGCCGGCATTTACAACAAATCAGATTAAATCTATGTCGCCGTATGGGTAGCGTCCTTTTCTTGTTTGCGTGAGGCGACATGTCACCTCTTTTCTCGGTGTTCATCCATTATTGGCTCCCAGGACTCAGCACACGTACATCAAGGATGGATAGAAAGGGTTAAGTTAACATCCGAGGACCTTAAATAATAGTCAGCTCCTCGGGGAAACGCAGGAGACAACCGACCAAATCCCATCCAACTCCATCACCGTTCTAATGCTGTCACCAGACAGCGGAGACTCATTTTTTTATATATAGATCGATTCTCTTACATCAAATAAACCAATATGCCGAGTATTTTTCTCAGAAATATCGCCAACAAAAGGAAACAAATGGCTTTCTACGGCCGCAATGTTTTTAATGGGCGCCGCTCATACGTTTCTTTAGACGGTTGCCAAGCGACTACCAGTTGCCCCCCAAACATAAATCACACGCTTGTGATTGGTGCGCACATCGGTCCAATCGATGTCATTAGCATATAAAAGCTTCCAGCTTGGAGAGCCTCGTTGCATCCTGCAGATCACAGCGCGAGCCGACGTGCACGTGTCACCGCCCCCTGTTTAATAAGCACTGAATGGAAAACAGACTAGTTGGGTTAAACGCGAGTCACACCTACACACAATTACATCAGTATAGTTTTACCCTTGTTTCACGGATTCGTTTTTAATCAATCTCAAATATTAGAAAATGCACCCCCCCCCCCCTTTCTCTGGTTTCCCTCCATGCCGAATGTGTGGTTGTTGTGTGTAAACTCCATTTAACTTCTTTATCAGATCTTCATCAAATATGATCAGAGTGTTGGATTTATGTTACTTGGGATTTTAAATCAGCCTGGTGCCAAATCATTAATTACCACCATCTGATTTCTTCACACGTTTTTTTTTATCATATGTGCGCCAAGGTAATGGAGCAAATTGTTACCAAATTACAGTCTGAGGCCAGCAAAGTGGTTTTCATTATCCCATTCTTGAATTATGACACACGGGAAGAGAGCTGGCTTCCCACAAGTCCCACAACAAGTCGGATCACGCAAATTCAGTTTTTGCAGAAATCCATCTGCGCAGTAAACACAAATGCTGTCAGTTTTATTTTGCCACCTAGAGCATTTAGGGTGCGTGCATGATGGTGTAAGCAGCAGCTGACACACGTTTAAACAAAGTAATTAAACCTACATACTGGGTAAAGCAAATGAACAAACAAATGATTAGTGATGTGGAGCGAAGTGAATGGCTGTCACATCACGTAAAAGGCTGCTAATAGCCGGAGCTCTTTTTGTTTTCTCTCAACACAACACGCAGCCTGAACGTGTGGCACACGCTATTGTTTTTTCCCAAATCGTGGTTGCATGAACGCTACCTTCCCTCTGTAATCGACTACGTAGGTGGGAGTGTGTGTGTTTGGGGAGAGAGGGCCGGGGGTTAAGCCGATAGATGGCGGTCTGCCTCCGATCCACTTATATGTGTAATTACAGTGAATTAACACCACCACTTTGCCTTTTTTTTTTTAACTGTACTTGATGAGGCTGCACAAAGTGGAGAATAAAGCATCGGACATGGCACATTGCGAGCATGAAACCGCTGGGTTCGTGTAAGCTTGTTGTTCCTGGAGGAGCTGCTCCATTCCGTGAGCTTGAGCTTTCATTTCGTATCAAACAAACAGCACTTCTGTCTTTAATGAAGAGGGAGACCTGAGGGGCGATGTGGCGCTACACCATATGGGATTGAAGTGGACTACAACAACTGAATCTTAATGTATCGTTCTGATCAAACTGACAACGCAGCCTGACGTTTTAGAAAGGTCTAAGGAGCAAATGTTGGCAAAGATATTTCCTGACGTGCGTTGTGATTTAATGAATCGTAAGCTTAAGCGTTCTTGAAAAGACAATGTGTCTTATATTTTCTTATCGGCCCAATGTGATAAAAGTAAGACATTATCTAAGATTTTTCCCTGAGCTCTGTAGCCCACAGACATATCACACTGGCTGCACTTGGCCTGCACAGCAGCACACTTCATTAATGCAGTGTGTCAGAGACAGTGGGAGGGAGGATGATACATTCCTCCATCAATAATAGTTCATCTGGACAGGCGTGCATCTGCTGCCAAGACCAGAGGATTCATTGGACCTGGATGTGAGCATGTATAGTGTGTGATTTTGTGGAGCGGTGTGCTATCCGCCAAGTAATCAATTGAACAAACAATTTCTTGCACTTTCTAGAATAGAACACCTTGGAGACTTCATCTGGTTAAATGACCAATGCACCCTAAAACCATGTAAATAACCATATATGTGATATGTGTCGATATTCTGTGGCCATGTAACTGTTTGGTGCTTCAAGGAATAGTTCATAACTGCTCTGCAGGTATAGATATAATAAGAACAACAACTTGATTGGCAGGTTCTGATTTATAATACATCAGTGACTAATTTTCCTCCAATTAATAAATGCATCAGATACACAATGCTTCCAGTAATGAACTCACAAGTTTTTTGAAGCATCGAGGACTGAAGGTGACCTGCACGATTTACCAGTGGGGGTCAATGTGCTGGTCATGAAGAATCCAATTAGGTCTGGAGGGAAAAATAAGAAAATAAAACATTCTGCAACACTTATTTGTCTGTCAAATACTGTCCTCATTAATGTGCAACTCATTCAAATGAAACAAAAAGGACATTTACTATTCAATTGAACACATGCTACTGAACTATAAAGGTGTCGTGAGCATAAATGGTTTGGAAGCTCTTTAAAGTTTAAATTCTCCATCCTTTATCACACCATTATCGTCTCTGGTAGAAATTACATGTGACACTTTTTCTGACCAATTATGTGACTGAGGCGCCGCATTGTTCTTACACATTTTTTGGAATTGGACAAACCACCTTCACAACTGCAGCACAGGACCATTGAAAGGCATTCTGGGTGTCATCGCAAATCAATAAATTATTTACACCGAAATGCACACAGCTAATAAACGCTAATTAATGAGCGCTTAGCGGTGACCTTCTCCTTTAATGCAGTGAAAGGCATTTAAATAACCTCTGTCCACCTGTGCACATCTGTTTGCCTGCCCGTGTTTTCCTATTAAGCCTTCGCCTCCGTGCTTTTATTTCTCCCTCCCACCACTTCCAAAGCAAACCCCTCTTCCGTCTCGGAGAGCAGCGCGGCAGTCTGAGATCACTGACGGCCATTCAACACTTCAAAGTTTGAGTTTGTCATGGCTGAATCGCCTTCGTACACTAATTTCATGCACATATCATCTCGGGGGCGGATGCATTCAGGAACCTTGCTGTGTGATCAAAAGCTTAAAGCGACCGTATACGTGCATTGGAGCTTTGGTTATAGCCAATTTATTGTTCACACTTAATTGAGTGCATTCTCCATTTTAGAGGAAGTTTTGAAATATTAAACAGGCCCGGGAGCTGGCTGGTCAGAAAATGAGGCTAAAGAACCCTCCGCGGATCTCTGCTTGCCCTGAATACAACCCTCAGCCCTGCACACTTTGTCCTCATAAAACAAGATAGCATCACTTACAGCGAGGTCCAGGGGCTCCCTGCTGGAAGTCCCCCCGCGTCTCGTATCCTTTGACTTACTGTGCCTCGCGCCTCTGAGGAATGTGGCTCAACGGCAGCTTCTTCTTCTTCTTCTTCTTCTTCTTCTTCTGGGAAACAAACACATTCGCATGTCCTCCAGCGACAGTGGCCTGTGCATCGCACAATTCACTAGACACACACTAGACGCCATGTTTTCCTCCTTTAGCCAGTGCGACTTAAAATGAGATGCATGTGAGAAGAATTGTCATCCTAAGTGTCATAACCTTTGCTCCATTTGGTTGCTTTTTGCAAACAGAAATGAGCAGCCATGTTACTCTTCATCCACCTTTTAGTCACAATGAACCACAGTCACTAAATCAGAGACAGCCGCTCAGTTCATGACGCACAATTTATGAGAAATCTAGTCACCTATAATAGTCTTTCATTGCCGGGGTCACATAATTTAGCTGAGCAAGCATGCGGCAGAGAAAAGTGACCGGTGCTTGGGTTCCATTCATTCGTTCACATTAACGTTTCTTCTCCGATACACAGTGAGTCCCTGCACCAGTGCGACATTATTTGTATTTTTTTGCATTTCTTTGGATGGTTAAAAAGAGATCCAGAGGTTGTCTCCTCAGAAAATATCTTAAAAAGATGTAACCGAGGCTTCATCCTCGGCCCACTATCTAGATGTCCCCTCCCGTATCTCTCGTTTGAAAAAAATAAAAGCAAGATGTTCATTCTCCTGCAGCCTTTCATCAGGCTCTGACAGCTCGTCCAGTGACAACCACCATCTACTCTGCCTGTTTCAGTGTGTGAAGAAGAGAGGTTTCAGACTCGGGCTGTTTACATCATGAGCGTCAGGCATCGCGTCGGGTGAGACAACGTAGCTCCAATGGTTCTGGATCAGCTGTCCGCTCCACCGCATCGCCGATATGATGAAGAGCGTCCTCTCGCAACATGAGCCGTACGATTCAATAGCAGCTTGGAGACACAAACGCTGTCTGTTTTTAGAATATTGAGGCATCAATTTTAGAAATATCCATTAATTAATTGCAAATGAAGGTTGTCTGACAGATTAAATTTCACACGTTCAAAACCGGAATCATGTTTTTGGGTGAAATTATTCTCATGAAGTTGTCATTTTTGCGGCATATCGCAGCGATTTAGGGATTTACATTTACTGTTTGTCTTCAAATACCATCAAATAAAACAGAAATAGCTTATTGGAAAACAATTACCGCATACATGCGTCTCTGCAGAGCCACCTAAATGAATCAGACTCAAATACTTATTCACTTGAACAAGATATTTACTTTAATTCAATGATTGACCTTTTCTGCTGCAGGGGGATGCTCATTAGCATGCGTAGAAGGGAAGTGTCCTTCCCGTCATGCAGGTGATTTAGATTTGATCAGGTGGTCTTCTCTGCTTTTACTGGCTTCTTATGAACTTATTAAGATTTGAGTGTGTGTGTGTGTGTGTAGGTTGGAAATGCTAAATGAAAATTACAGGTCCGAAGGCCTTTAAAGTGTGATGAGCAGAGGAAGAGGGCGGCGAGCGGACAGACGCGCCCACGGTGCCCGACTGGCCTCTAATGTTCCGTCTCATCGAGCCAAATGAAAACGTGAAGGAGCGACCGTCTTCGGCTGTGTCCTTTGAAAAGGGCAGGTTGACTCGGGATAAAGGTGGTGCAATGGGGCTGAAGGGCACAATAGTGGAGGGAGTGTACGCTCCAGCCAGAGGGCTTCCACCCACTCCACCAGGGGAGGTGAGGCCGGGTGTGCCAGCAGACGGTCTCATTCTGTAACTTTCATTTAGTTTAGCCAACATGCTCCAGAGAGCTTGATCATCTGGTTTTTGTGTCCTCACGTTTTATTAGGAACTCTTACTAGATACCATCTGGCTCTGACATTTTGGATACCGTCGGGACAAAGACGGTGATTTTGTGCTCTTGTAGGAGCTGATGGTCTGACTTCTTACACAAAAGGTCTCGTCCGGACTCTCGCTGTACCTCAGCATCGGTTGGTTATTTGCCTTTTATTCAATGGAAATCACGTTTCATCACTGTGGAACAATGTCAAAGAAAAGGACATCTACCTTGAAGGGTGTCATCATAAACGCGTTAATCTATGCGATCAATAACAAAATATTTTAACGTAGTTAACGTAACTTTGTTCAGCTGCAGCTGAATGTGATCAAAGTGAATAGAGTTGTGTTTAAAATAACATTAACAATTAAACAAAAGTGTCTAAAATACACTTCAATTCATTAATCATTAATCACTTCAATTCTTTAATCACGATTAATCATTAATGATTTTCAAAATGTGCGATTCATTAGTTGTTGTTTTTTAAATCAATTGACAGCCCTGATTTCAACTAATAACTGATCATAAGGGATGAAATGCTTTGAATTGTCCTCTGAAGCTGAGCTTACGTCTGAATTCTCAGATGCATCTAAAATATTTTGTTTTTAGGGGCCTAAAGAAATTTGATCAATAAAGTGTAAATAAAGTGTCTCCTGCAGAAAAATGTTTCTCATCACCGCTAATTTGTGTGTGTGCGTGTGTGTGTGTGTGTGTGTGTGTGTGTGTGTGTGTGTGTGTGTGTGTGTGTGTGCGTGTGGTGACTCACGGGGATCTTTGTTTTTGTTTTCACGTATCCACCTGTAGATGCACACTCGGGGGGCCGGGGATGATTTCAGTGGAACGCTCCGGGCGTCTGTGGATCAGACAGCGATGCAGCAGATGTTACATTGTGTCTTTATGTTAGGTTGGTTTGTGCGTGGTTCTTTTTATGGTCTAGTTAGTAAACGTGTTGTTTCGGTTCATTGCCCTGTGGTCAGAGATAAAAAGGAGAGAGGACAGTCTGTCCCTGACTGACAGTCTTATTATTAAATCATTTCAATTTACAAAATGTAATTTAAATTCAAATTGAAGGGTGAGGTTGGAAGCAGATGGGTTTGGACCTACGGTATGATGTGGAAGTCATTTCTGGCCCAAACATTTATAGATTACACAAGCTGATAAAACCCCGTCCTCACCTGCCACCTGCTGTGAGGAAACAGCTGAGAAAAGAACACAGCTGCTTGAGTCACATGACAACTTCTCATTCCACCATTGTTTTGGGCTGGAGAGAAAATAAAATAATAGCATTAAATCCAATAGGATGTATTCGGATGGTGACCTTTTATTCTCTCTTTGCTCTGGCTACAAGCTTCTGGGTGAAAATAAACAGGATTTTCCAATTTCTATCGCATCGCTTCTTCTCAAATTTACAGATGCTGATAATTCTTGGAAAACTGGTTTAAGGAAAGTAAATAATAATAATGTGTAAAGATCTTAGCATGAAAATGTTTTCCGCATTATTTAATATTTAGTGTTAGATTTTTTAAAGTTGATTTAATATTCTGCTCAATAAGATATTTATTCCAAAGATGGAGACAACGGAGCAAGATGCCAATTTATTGCCAATTTATTATCCAGACTCCATTTCAGATACTTTACCATCAACACACCCACATTAAGCTGCTTAATCAAAGGAAAGTTCCTTTGTATAAAAAAGCAAACTCTCTCAATTTCAACCAAATGACTTAATATAATGTATTTCCTTAATGCATCGCTGCACTGTAAATGATATTCACCCATGGAAAAAGATTACTGAGGGAATATCATTATGTCATGATGCGTTGTTCTATTTCGTCCAGCGGCTGCTCAACAAATCCTCCGGCTGTACAACACCGCGTTTGTCTGATTTGTTAAAATCCATTACGGTGAGGAAGACATCAAATACCACGAAAGGGCCGCTTTCTTTTTAATGCCTGCCTTAAGGGGCTAACGGATGTGGTAGTTTTCAGGGAGCTTGTGTCTGTTTCCACTTGTCACATGCTAATAAAGTCAACAAAACCGTTTAGTTAGTCACCAACTCACAACGAATCAGATGCTTTGTCTCCAGAAAATGTATTCATGAAGTCTCAGTCAGTTCCATTTCCATAATTTCCTTTCAATACTTTTAGAGGTGTTTCATTTTGTAATATGTGTTGTACATTATAGTATGATATAGTATACATTTCCAAATACTGGCCAGGAGTTTACAGTTTGTTATATTTGTCTCACCTGATGGTGCTGCATTTAGTAAAATGACTAAAAAGCTTGAATTACAAACATAAAACATAATACATGTTGCCCCGTTTTCAATAGTACTAATTCCACAGTTTATTAAAAAATCAAAAAACAGCCAATATATATGGGAAATTGCTCTAGTTCCTTTAATTTCAAATAGAAATAACAAACGAGGACATCTTGACTTGATTTAAACTCAACCTAATTAAAAATAACAACAACAACGAGGAAGTGATTTGCATCAATCTGTTAATGCTGACGGTGTGTAAATGTTTCTTTATTAGTTGTGTTAGCTAATAAGTGATCCGGGAATAGACGTAATTCCCCATTTTTGTTAAACAAATGATTTCACTTGATGAAGAACCCTGACTAAACCCTGTCACACTTAAGGTATTCATTCACATAAAGATGCTGTATAGTTGTGTGAAGGTCAGGCAGAGGGAGGAGCTAAGGGCCGTGGGAGAGGGGAAAAGGTCAGGGGTCACACAGAGACGGTGATCTGATGGGAGGCCTGGGGTCATTTTGAGTGGTACGAGGAGGTGATAGTCCCCCCTCCTGCAGGACAGGAATGAGAAAGAAACGAGAGAGAAGGGGTTCCGTTTGCGATCAATAAACTGTGTTGTGCACGGCGGAATGGATCGGTGTGCGCGTGCCGAGCAACACGACGCGGCGCCTCTGATCCGTCGATCTGAGAGCGCTGACACAACAGTGACCGGTGGCATCACTTGAGTTGAAAAAGCTCCTTGCCGGTAATTGTGTTAAATACAACCTGACTTGTCACATCGGCGGAGCCGTTTTGATGATCTCAATGGTATTGATTTAATATTCACAGGAGAGAAGCTGGCGCGAGCAGCGCATCGCCGGTTAGAACTAAGTGACGCAGCTACTTGACTTTTGCCAATATCTGCCACATGATGTGAGCGGTTCAGGCAGCTTCCGTGAACAAAGTCGCTTCTCACCCCGTCCCTTTAGCTGCCGCTGGAGCATTCAAACGTGCCCAGAACCCAACAAAAGGCAGCGCCGAAAGGACGTTTGGGACTTTGGGGGAGCTGTTTGACGATAGCGCGTCGGGCCTGTAGCTCTCGTAAAAGCCAGGTCCTCCATCCACCGCCTCAGTCAGAAAGCCTCCAGGAAACAGGTCAGTGCACAAAGCCGGAGGGGGAGAAAGCCGGGAGACCAGAGAGAAATAGCAGAGGAGGAGGGGCAGCAAGGAGTTGATAAGAACTGCACCTATAATGTTCTTTTCGGACCAGCTGCCGGAAGAGCTGCTTGGAGGCAGACGAGAACAGCTCCCAGCGCCTCCTCGCTGGCCCAGTGACACCTCCCAGAAGTCCCCCCCCCCCACCCTCCCCCGTCGGCCTCTCAAGAGCGTGACAGAGAGCTGTGCGCCGAGGCGACAGCCTGCAGAGCTCCAGTGTAAACACGCCTAACCAGAGAGCGAATTTCACATCGATGAGCGGAGCCGTGGAGCAGGAATCGAAGCTCTTTGGTTCATTTCTTCGAGCGGCTCATTTAAATCGCCGACGCAGCGTGAATCGTCGCGCCGAGGTGAATATTTTCTGCAGTGTGGCGGGGGGAACATGGCTGGAGTATGTTTCCTTGGCAACAGGCTACTCAGGGAATGAAACCAGATGTTGTTACGGGCTGCAAACAACGCTGCACGACGTGATGGAACGTCCTGGGCTTCGGCCCTAAAATGTGAAAATCCGTACACAGTCTCTTGTAAATCAATTCAATGGAAGGTTATGTAACTAAGTCCTCGGGAATGGTGTGAAGCAGAATTCATCTGAGAGCCGGTCATTAAAAACATACTACTAGTTGTTCTTGTGTTATGGGCTCAATACAGAAACATCTTTGTCTGCGGTTTAATTAGAAGGAAGTAGAGAAAGACATGAGGAATCTCAAAGGCCTTCAAAACATCACTACAGTTGGCAAAGGCACGCTGTTCTTTTCAAATGCATGAAATGTGTCTATTGTGTACACATTTATTTCATTTTAAAATATCTGGCAATCCCTGTGATTATATTTTAAAAAGTGCTGGTTTTTGAGTTTGCTGCAATAATCCTGGTTTAGCTGGAAATAACAGACATTACAGGAATATCCAACAAGACATTGTAAAAGTATTTGCTGATGACATTTTTGTTGCCTAAATCACACCTGGAAACATCGGCTAGCAGCGCGGCTGGTAATCTCACAAGTTCTTTTGGTCATATGGCTCCTTTTGGAGGACGGGAAAAAAACGCGTATATTGTTTGTTCAGATTCTTTTGGGTACACAAGGTCAGAATGTCGCCCGGCAGCAACTACGCCGGTGACACATGTGCTCGCGCTTCTGTGAGACAGACGGGGTGGCGGCTCTCCAACTGGTGACAGATCAGTTTTGCATAAAAGTCCCACGGCCCGAAGGCCTTTTCTCCTGGTGAGAACAGGAGCGTCGGAGAGAGGGTGAGATATCTAACAGTCAGTTCCGTTCGCTGTGACTGGACTGCTGATGACCGTCGCCGCGGTGACCCGGTCTGTGCGAGAGCGTTAAACTGATTCATCGTTTCACTGATGCAGCGGGCTTTTGCTGCTCCTCCATTAAATATCTGATGGCGTCCAACGCTAATTCAATATATGCCCTCTCTGCTCGTTAGAGCTGAATGAAAAACTACTTGTAAAGCCGGCGATAAAACCTAATTGCTCCTTCTGTTTCATTTTTTCCAGTTATTTCTAATGGAGTTCTGAATTAAAACGTCTAACTCTATGCCATGGTCAGCCACAACAGACAGATACAAGGTCCAAAGGTTGGAATGATACCAATCAAACATTCAGAAAAATTCCAAATGAAATATTGGCTTTGTATTCGTTTCGTTTTTTGTGCCTGTTTTGGGGTCTCGTTTCAGCTGATTAAACTTAAATGACTTTGCAAAGAAGTGAACACGGAATAACAAGTCTTGCTAAAAGATAAATGAACAGACTTTCCACACTGATATCATGTGTCAGCAGAATTTTTGTGTTTTAGTAGCAGTTCATTTATGCTTAAGTTTTAATTAATGATCCGTGACCGAGATGTAATATAAACAGAGGTGGAGTGGTTGTGATGCCTTCAGCGCCACGGCGGTTAAAACGAGGTCAGCTAATTAGGACGGCTAAATGTGTCTCACATGGTGCCCCTTCTCCTTTTGAAAGTCACAGCTGGAGGAAATGAGGTCATTGGGACCTGTTGGTGACCGCAGAATGTCACACGGCAGCAACGGCGTAGTTTTTACAAAGATAATCTCTCCGACCCAAACGATTTACGCTGAACTAAAACACTGCGTGAATGCTGGTGGAAGCAGCTCAGGCTCAGTTACGGCTGTGAGGAAGCCAAGCTGCAAGGCGCTTCAACTTCCATTAGTTCTGAAGGCAGTTTTGACGATAAACCAATCAGTTTTGCACATTGACTCATCTTTTCGTCTTCTATTCCGTGCTTTAAAGAGCAATTTTAAATCCTAACTTTGTTTTGTCAGATGTAACAATGATATATGTTTTTTTACATTTTCCTCATCAACATTTTTTATTATATCCCTGATTTAGTGATGAAATAATTGAACAATGAAGAATCTTAGTAAATAATTGTGTAGACCAACCAGATCCTACAGCAACGACCACACACATGCTAACCAGTGTGTTACTCTCTATGCGCTGTTGTCTGTAACCACTATGTCAGTATTAGAAGTGCCCCAAGCTTTAAACACAAAACACCCAGTAACATATATTCATTCTGTGTTTGGATTTCTCTAAGCAAACCTGCCAGGTATCCTCACTGTTTGTGCCATTGCTTTGCTTACCTGATTAAACATCCCTGAACTCCCCACTGAAGAGGCACGCGTAGATGTCTCGCCCACTAAAAAAAGCTCATCATTCTTTTATTGTCACGTTCCAAAGCCGGCGGGATCCTCCCTGAACAGCCGCTCTGTGGAGAAACGGGGAGTGCGCTTGGCTTCCGGAATGTGAATTTGCACATTTGGTCCTAAAGTAACATGTTGTCAAACTGTTCGCTCTGGCTTAAGCTGCAGCCCAATCATGGAGGATATCCAGCCTCCCTCAGCGTGCGCTCAGAGAGTTTTAATCCCGCAGCAAGCTCACCAGCGAGAGCCTGCGGGGAGGGGAAGCCTTAGAAGGACGACAATGGACGGATGCTGCAGCTGTAAACGCTTCAGGGGTACACTATTTATATTACATGATGCCATGATGTGATGGGATGTTTTTTGGACTGCCAGGCATAAATATCCCATCTTTGTCATGTTTTGCAACATGAAATAAGTCATAAACCTCCGTGAAGGGCGTCCTCTTCTTGGACGGTAATAAAGAGGAGATAACGCTGGAGAATCAAGTGGGATGTTGTTGTGAAACAAAGGACAATCACAATAAACAACATTTTATTTTCAAATATGTCTTACGTCGCCGATGGTGGAGGAATTATTCAAATAATATACTTGGCGTAAAGCAGCATTTTCAATAATACAGTGTAGTATTATTATGTACAGTTACATCACAATAACGTGTAGCAAATATCAACACTAAAAGTCAATGAGGAGCAGATTTGAGCAAAGGTTAATGGATGATACATTAAACTTCATTTTGCTGTTGCACAATTATTTCGTTATTTATATTGTGCACAGTGATTAATTATAACTATACGAACATGTCGTTTCAACAAACAAAACAAACAAAAAAGTTAAATAATGGAGACAAAAGGCGGACCTGTTATTCCCTCCTTCACTGACACTCTTTTCTTTTTACCTCTGGAGGCAAATGTGTCCTAAAAACTATAACCAAATAAAAAAATGTCAGACTTGTAACCTACAAAACGGAGTGCCAGGGCTTTTTATCATGTGACCCAACTTCTCCTCTGAGGAACGTTTCTTCGCCTTCACTGAATCCTGCAGCACAATTTCCAATTAGATGGCGACAGTTAAACAGACGAAACACTCTGGGTTCTATTAGCTCCCGGTTAGACAAAAAAAATAAGTGAATTGGGATTAGTGAGGTCTGATGTCTCTGTGGCCACGCTGTCGTCTGCTAAGAGTATAAGGAACTGTCCCACCGGCCCACGAGCTGTTTGTCCCGGACAAACATTTTATTGTTCGAGTCGATGGATCGGTACAGATTAGGACGCCATCATCATATTGGCCCATTCTTGATGAGCTCTGCGTGTTTTGGGGAGTACAAGGACGGGTTGAATTAGCCTTAATGATGGACTAACGCAGTCTAAATAGAGAACACGTTTAAGGAACACTCTCGCTGCCTCACACAATAGTGGTGTGTGTTCTAGTATTTGACCAAGTGGCTACGGGCTTGTAAACACATGTGGATTTGACAAATAAACGTGAAAAATGCGAAATACTCGCTTGCAACGCTTACGTGTGGAGCTTTTATTGTGAAAGGTAAGAGTGGATGAGATCTACTCAAGGAGAGGCTGTTGGAGTGTGTTGTCAGTCAGCTGCCATCATCTACGGGGACAAACAGTTGGTTCCAAAACACCTTCTTTCACCTGGAGACAGAAGTTTACTCTAAACTCTGCCCGGTCCAAATGAGTCTGTCGTGTTCAGCAGAACGATCAAAGAAGGAAAGCTTGATTCGTTCTCCAGAGACACATTTTAATGAGCTTGTGTTCATTTGGAGCCAAACTTACCTAATAAAGCTGCTTGGTCTTTAACAGTACAACAAAGTGTCTGTAAAGACTATTCACTGTGCAAAGCAAAGCGTCTATGAGAATTCCCGCCTTCCCATGTTGCTGAGACCTGCACACACTCTTTACGGGACCTCGTGTTTCAATCCATCAGTGATAGCTGCCACAGCCGGTGCAGAAACGGCAGAAAGGCCTACAGTATTAAAACCAAGCCAGGTAATATTATACATGATATATAGACTCTACTTCCCTTGGTCAGCAAGTCATCCCCCTTTTATTGTGGCGAGGGATATGACTCATTAGATTAATTACATTGGAAGACACATGTGTACAAGTCAATGAGCCTGATTAACTTTCATTTGATCAATACGCGTTTACAAGCGACGTTCCTATCTGCTGACCCGGGTAAAATGTTTGATAAACAGCCTGCAATCTCGAGATTAGTTGGACCCTCGGTGTCCACGTTGGTCTCCGGTGCCCTTTTCCGGTCGGTGCATAATGGATGCTGGCGCCCAGCAGAGCTACTGTACTGTATGTACTCGAGCAAGCAGTTATGAATTATTGAACAAAGGGGATTTTTCTGCTGAGTCAACAAGATGAGGTCCGAATATCGAATAATCTGATGCAAAGATGGTGTCATCATAAATGCTGGAAGCGTAACCTCAACGGGTCCTAACAGTGGGGATCAGTTGGGTCTAATGGGCTCTTAAGTACTGAAATCAAACAGAAACATTACATTACATAGACAACATATCGTGGTACATTAAGGATGGATACCCAATGTGAAGAATTAATGGCCAGTTTTGCTGAATCTTTGAAACACTCAGCATCGCTTATTCCCGCCATATCAAAAAGGCAGAGAAGCGGCTCATAAAAGTTTCACGCAGAGACAGGCGTACACTGGATCTTCTGCGGTTGAATTCAAGCACTCCCCCGGCGGAGCTTACGGACAGCTATCTATGAATTTGCAGAAAGAGAAGCAGAAGCGACCATTAGCGTCCGCGTTCCAAAGGATTTGGATAACAGCCCTGGACGTACACACAGTTGTGAATTATAGCTTTGCAAGCGTCCTCAATAAATGTCCGCGGTTTGTTTGGCAGAGGAAACGTGTTGTTCATTCCGATTCAGGGGATGTGTGCTGAAACAATCCTTTTCCTCTGCTCCAGTCTGTTCGCAGTTCTCAAGAGGAGTTTACGCAATTTTCGGATTCTACGACAAGAAGTCCGTGAACACCATCACGTCCTTTTGTGGGACGCTCCACGTCTCCTTCATCACGCCCAGCTTCCCCCTGGACGGGAATCAGCAGTTCATCATCCAGATGAGACCCGATATCAAGGGGCCCCTCCTCAGCCTCATCGAGTACTACAAGTGGGATAAGTTTGCCTACCTGTACGACAGTGACCGAGGTAAGTCGCGCTTTCAAAGCTTCTTTGCGGGTCTGATTTACAGGTGCCACCAAAGTTACCACCAACGTCTGTAGAACAGTTGTATAATCAAACAACATGTGGAGAAGTATCTGCCAATATGAATAGAAAACTATTGATGTCATTGAATTGGCAGCAAAAAAAGCATCTCTAAAAGTCGTAGTTGCTCCTTGTTTTCTTTTGTGCTCTTGCGATATTGTCCGACATGCCACCTGATCTGTGACTCTGATCCAAAGTGTGAGTTTTATAATATGTTGCACCACTAGTTACAGTCATGGAATAAAGCCTTGTTTCAACATTAACTGGGTTTGCTTACACAAAAAAACACCTTTGTTAGGTAATTGAAAAGAGCAACTATTGATTGCTACCTAGATTTTTTTTAAAAAGCATTGCCCTTTGAAAATCGCGTTTTTTTTATATCGTCCATTGCCCTTTGCCTAAATGATGTTGGTTTTAACTATTTGACCTCGTGAAATCCAAAGAATGTTCCAAATGTTTCTTTCAGCACTCAATCCAGTTATTGTTAAAACAAGCTGACCATGAGCATGTGACACGCAACAGTTGCATCCAGGTAAAGGGCATGTTGGCTTCTGACAAAGAGCTTGTCACATTCAATCAACTATAACACCTCCTGTGTTCGGGCGCCTGTTTTACGTAACATCAAGAGGAGCCATCTTTGACGTGCAGTAAAGGTGATGTGCCCTGCAGTTACGCACTTCCACACTCTATGGACCAAAAAATGGACCAAAATTATAAAAAAACTAAACTTAACGGTGGCGGCCGTAAGTTGCTAAATATTTATATTTTGGCTAAATATTTATAGTCTGAGAACGGTTGAATTACAAATTTGGAACAATGTAAACATGTGAGATATGGGCAGTTATCCGATTACTTTATGTGCAATTACCAAAAAATGTAGACACTGTTCCAAACAGCTCCAAGTGTGGAAGATTTTACTGAAGTAATCTGTTTGCTAAACACACACACATACACTGGTTAGTAGATGGTGATTAAGTGTTCTCCAACAAGACCAACATGCAGGTCTGTCCATTGATTTGTAACATGATTTCACTTATTTCAGTCTGCAGTTGAAAAGAAATCGTTCATTTAGCTGTTTCCTTCCCTACTCGATCTATGGTTGCAGCCGTGATAGCGATAGCAGATGAGATCGTTGATTGTTTTCCTGCTAGCAGGAAATGTATCCATCTTCAAACTGTAATATCCAGACGTACTTCATGATCCATTCCATCTGTATTTTATGATCCCTTTCTTCAGTGATTATATTTCCTAATGAAATGTCTTCCAAAGATCCTGTATTTAAATATTTCAATGACTGAACATGATACAATAATTATACAATCCAGTTAGCGTGGCATTATCAAATAGTTGTGTTGTCATTTCTTAAGGCCCTTTTTTACATTTACAGTATCATTGATGAAACTCCTAAGTCTAGACTATCTAGAAAATGGCTTTAAAGTAACAGGAGGTGGAATCTCTTTCTACCCGCCAGTGTTCAGGGTGAATACAGTGTAGTGTCAATGACTTAGGACTGTTAGCTGTGACTTATTGTTTCACTTAGAGTCCCGCCACATTCGCTGCATCTTTACCTAATCCGTCCACCGTATCCCCCGTATGCTGTACCTTTTGTTGTCATCTTTTTTCCATAAGCTCTTCCGCCCCTTCTCCCACAATCCTTTGCTCATCCTCCCAGGTGGCCTTGCCCTGACTGATAGCAGACCCCAAAATCAGAAGGCAGCTTTTAATCAGCTGTTTTAGGTTGTCATCGCGGTAACGCTAGCTCGGACCGATGACTCTACCATACGTCCACCGTGCCGCTAAAGGGCCCGTTGTGCATACTTCATCATTGCACTGCTGTCTAATTAGGTCAGTTTGATTCTCTCATTCCCATGGCAACAGAAGTGTGGAGAGAGACACAGAAAGAGGGACGGATTGTAAGTGTCTGGGCGAGTCAAAGACGGAGTCGAGGAAGAGGAGCCAACGGAGTTGCCACTGGTTATGAGAAAGGACGTCGGCACATTGGGACTAGTGGCTGAACTGACACTACGGCTGTCAGTTGTTGTCAGTCAGTCAGAGTTGAAAATGGATGTACTGTACGGGGCCGTATCGGCCCTCTCAGGCCCACCGTGTCGGCATTGCTTTGGACCCGTGAATGCCTACATGACCCGTTTGATGATGGAGCACTGATTCTTAGAGTAATATCTTGTTTAATGTGAATGTTTAATGCCATTAAGTGGTTGGTAAAAATCGTTGTCTTTATATAAGCTCAAACTTTCCTTTGCCATGAGTGGTTGCTTTAAACTTGAACCTTTAATGCGACAGTCTCACTGCAGTTTGTGAGATAATCACAAAATACGGACACAAATTATTTGTGTTAATCATCACAATTCTTTCTTGGGGCAACATTGTGTTAAAATTTATTTCAATTTTGTTAATCTTTGGGAATCAAACCCTTCTGAGGTTTAGCAATAATTAAATTCATTTAGCTACAAAGCCACTAATACCGGCAAGCTAACTATTGCTAAACCAAATGGTATATTGGCATTAAAGTGATATAAATCAACAGTAAATCAAAGACTTTGTACTTGTGGACGTTTTTGGGGGTAGTGACAAACTTGTCTGATGCTGACGTCCCTCTCAGCTCTACAGCGCTTTGTGAGGAAAGCTAAGCTTTTGTGTGAGTGCTTTAACTGTGGCTGTAGCTTCAGTTTCAACTGTTTTTACAGTTACTGCTAATGCTACTTAGCATGACGTGTAAACTAGCAGTAGTTTGATAAAATGCCAGATCAAATTTGATATATTATTTCATATATCTGGGTTAAATATCTATCTGTAATATAACAAAACAACCAATTTGGGTATTTTTGAATAAAGCGTCAGGGTCGTCTGTGACAATGATAACATTTTATTTATCTAAATAGGTTGCTGTGCTTTCTTACTTTTGTTAACAATATATGTAACCATTGGCTTGCTGTGAGTGTGTTAATTAGTAATTATACAATATTTGGGACTCTTAATCATACATTTTTTTATCTCAATTACCTTTTGCGGAATCAAGTTTGCCAACACTACTGCCACATGTATCATTTAGTGGTGCTTTAGTTCGTATTATGCAGAAGTGGGGTTGTACTCTATACCTGTAGAAGGATGTTCAACCTGTACCACTGTACATGTGAGGAAACAATAGCTAGAAGCAACGAGATTATAGCTCATATGAAGCCGCTATTGAACAGCTTTCCTCTATGAATTATTCATCAGCGTTTACTTGCCTCATTTGAATAGTCTCCATCCCATTTTGCATATGATCAAAAGTCACATACGTCAACTCATCAGCATGTGGTTGATCAAGTCAATGATTATCTCTATGTTTTATCACATTGCTAAGGTATCATTTGACAAACTAGTTCATGTATCTGATTTCCACCCTGACCCCGAAAAACTTGTGCGAGGTTACATCGGTGCAACGCTGCAACGGCAGTGCATAATTTTGGCGGCAAGCCGGGACACAACATATGTCTCATTCTGAGGCGGAGCGATAGCAAACCAGTTTAATCCGAGGGGAATATGCTGCATTCAGCAGTCTTTGAACTGCAGAGGAAGCCAGCAGAGCCAAGTCCCCGCTTGCGTTATGTATTTGAATATAACAAAAGTTTTTGTTATTTATTATTATATGACATTGTCCATTTGAAGGGATTGTGGTTATCAAATGAGTGGTAAAGACATCTATGGAACTGTTTTTGGATGTTAAATCTCACTCCGCCCCTGTCTACTTTTATTTAAAACCATGGCCAGAAATGTTTCAGTCACTAAACCCAAGTATTACATAAACATTATGGGAACTAACAACACACATGCACACTGCTTTGGTACGCTTTGGATGTTCTTAGCTGGCAAGGATACGACTAGTAGAATGTACTGTTTATGGGTTTAGAACCCCTCCATGTAGTTCAATGGCTGCTTGTAAACCAAAATGCATCGTAGTCCATTTTTGCATGACCACAGAAGTTACAGAATTTTTAGAAAGCACATTTAATGGAGCTGGACCGAGTAACGCATTAAGTGTAGCCATTGATGTACAAATCACATTGCTTATAGGTGATATTGACTTTTCAGTCAATGATTCAAAGCAAGCAATTAATGATACGTTTCTTGTTTTCCCCTGAAGGCCTCCAACTGCTAAAAAAGAAAGATCAGTTTAAACCTTCATTCCGCTTTTATAGTGCACTTGTGATTTTGACTTAGCTCAATTTATCCAGTTCGATTTAACTAAAGTAAATAGTATGAGCTTTTTCCCTTATTTAGAATACAGGCTAAACATGATTTCAGACTTTTAGCTATCCAGTATTAAAGAAAACCTCCCAGCCAACGTGACTATCATTTTAAAAATCAAGCAGAGCAAGACGCACCGACTCTGGCCGCACTGATGTCAAGCTCTGGGGAAATTTCACTGCATCATTTTTAATGACCTCTTTAGATAATAATTATTTAGACCTCACGATGTAAACTGATTATTAACATGCGTACACATCTATGTCTCTTCATATTCGGGGTAAAGCAGAGTTCCTTTAAACAAACCACAATTAAATTAGAATCAACCATTACTCTTAACGTTGCTTTTTTCCTAATGAATCTTTCTGTCAAATAATCTAAATTCAAATTATTTTTCTTGATAAGCAATGATTAAAAAGTCAAATTTAACCACACCGTTATGGCCTTAGTGTAATTACAATGTGTAATTCATTCAGATAAAACTGCAAGCCTCCATTTCCCTGCGCTCCATCACGAATGCATCACGACATTGCGTGAAATTGATGACCGTACAAGTCAACGCTCAACCTTTTTATAAAAACTCTGCCGACTCCGGATCGATATCGGAGAGACGTCCAGCGGTGAAACCAGATCGAGAGGGTGACACCAACGTACGTCCAAGTGGAGACTGTTGTGTTCGCCTTTAATAGGCTTTGCTTCAGATTGAGGGAAAGGTGCTTTGTGTATTTGAATTGAAAACTAACACTTGTTCTTCCCCGTATCATTTTGTTTTATGTTTCTGGAGTAAAGGATTAAACAGGCGAGCGCATAAGATGGTGGTGATAGAAAGACTGTTTAGTGAACACTCACTCCGGTACGAGACACGGGTCAGTCGCCCCAGGCTCAGTGCATCGAATGAAGCCATTCAGTCATCTGGAGTGGATGATGGAGGGATGGAGAAAGCCTTCCCTAAAGGTCAGGAGAAGGGTAGTGAAAGGGAATGGACCCAGTGCAGCCCATTCTATACTGGATTGGAGCTTTCGGCCATTGTATGCACATTATTTGAAGGCCGCGTTCGCTTGGTTTTCATGGAAATTTGATATTTTTTAAACATATGGAGCGTTTATAACTGCCGACAAGGCGATTTTCCAACAGCTGATAGTGTTAAAAGCAGGTGATGCTGAAACGTTTTAGGACTTCTCCACTATTGTGGTTTCAACATTGAGTTAACATTATCAAACGTTTGGTATTGATGTATTCTGGCGTGTTGTCGGAGCTATTTTCCTCCCACATGTTGGTCAGGTTCATGGCAGAACACCTGTGAGTCATCGGATGAGCTCTTTACATAAGGCCTTCATTCTTTGTAATTGGAATAGTCGGATAGTCAATAGTGGAAGAGATATGTTCACTCATGGTATATCTTTTCTTCTCCTGCCATCAGTGTTTGTGCTCTCATTGTCATGACTTTTCTTCATGTTAGCAAAGTGTGTATGTGACTGTGCCCTTACAAAAGACACACAGAAAATGGAATACAAACCACATGCACTCCATTGCAGGAGGCTGGTTTCAAGGAAATTGGAAAAAAACACTGTGGGTGCTGTGTGGAAACAAAAAATATAAAAACCTTTCTATTCCTACAGTTTTTGGTTTCATCGGCAGGACATCTCCAAAAAACAAAGGTTCTGACTGCACTGACTTTGTCAGATGGTATGAATGTTTTAACTCCGCTCTCGGTCCGCAGGCCTGACGACGCTGCAGGTAGTTTTGGACACAGCAGCAGAGAGGAAGTGGCAAGTGACGGCAATCAACGTGGGGAACCTGAAAGACGAGAAGAAGGACGAGGCCTACCGCTCTCTGTTCCAAGATTTGGAGACAAAGAAAGAGAGAAGGGTCATTCTGGACTGTGAGCAGGACAAAGTTAAAGACATCATGGAACAGGTGACACATTTAACTCTGTATTTGCAAATAATTAACATCTCATTGGTATTTTTGTGATTTTCAGGTCAGGAAACTGACTAAAGAATGACACAGCAAGTTCAAGCCAAAGTTTGCAGACTAGCTACTTAGCAACCAGAAGCTAATGGTCTTATTGTGACCTATGGTCGAGGAACAATACTGTTACCCTTGCCTCTTCTTAGACGAGAAGTTATTAAAAAGAGTCAACTGGCTCGATGTTATAAATGATAAAGAATTTACTGGACATTCAAGCCCAGCTCCTCCCATGTGAATTTCTTTCTGCTCCAAGGCGTCACATGACTCCCACCTGGCTCCATCTGATGGTGGAATCTGAAATCCCTCACTAACCTGACCGATCCCTGTTCACTTAATACTGCAGAACATTCAATGATCACACCTTTGCTTTGCTTTATGTAAACATAACAAAGCATGCATAATATCAGCATCTAATAGCTAGTTCACTTATAATAACACATCTTAAATCACAGTTCATCCCTTTTTAACCATTGTGTTTAACTCAGTTCTATATGGTCCAAAATCGGAATATTTGCCTCGCAGGGCTGTCGTACATCCTTTGCTCATTCACTATTTGACAAGAGATAAAACTCCACAAAAACCCTCTTTGGGGAGAAAATTGGAAAAACCCCATAAAACTCCATTATTAGCAATTAGCACCCGTCATCAAGTCTTATCGTTACGTTGTGGCAGGATGTTAATGTGTACAGTAATTATATGACTTAAATGATGCTAAATTGTGTTTGATTCATGTGGCAATCATTTTATCTAATATGCTAATATATATAACTACTATCTAACATCACACAAACTTCTGACACTAAACATTACTACATGTATTATAATTTCTACTACGTGTGCTCCACTGCTTAAATCCCTAACATCCCAGAACAAGCAAACAAAAAAAGCCTATATTTGTGAATCTGTTCTTTGCATCTGCTCATGATCGTTAGTTTGAAAACAAGAAGGGACAATTTAAGATATCTCATTGTGTGAATAGAATCAACACTGTAAACAACACTCACATATTGTCTACAGTATTTTATTTTTTTATGGTTTATGTAGAACTGCTAACAACTATTTTGTCCTTTAACTTGTCCTGCAGAGGAAAAGGACACAGTCACATGGACACAGCAGCACGGCAGATGTAGAAGGCACCAATGCACTAATTGTTCATTTCGGCTGTAAACTAAACAACAAGCAATTAAAGTCAAAACAGATGCACATAAGCAAGTTATAGTGCATTTACTTACCCGGGAGAAAGACTCATCGATTAGCATTTAAAAACGTCTCTTTAACCAAATGCTGAATGAAATCAATGCCCGCTGAGGCGGCGCCTGTTTATCTCGGAAAAACAGAATCCGTTCAGGTGGAAGTTTTTTGCTTCACGTCAAAGACATTTTCGTGGGAAATACAAGACTTTATTATTCAAATCACAAGTGTAGCGGCACTGGCAAACGGAGGTGCCAGTCAAGCAGCGGGATTAGTTTCAGGTGTGTCATTTATAAGAGGAACAGAAATACAAAATAGCCGCTTAATTTCTGTTATTTTTTCTGTGTTTCTGCTCCACTGATAAGGAAGGCGTGTTTGCAATTGGATATCTCTTTCTAGCAGTGATTGAGACTGTGAACACCACAGTTGTTTTCCTTCAGGGATATTACGGCACTGCCTGAAAGTAATGGTAGATTTGTGTTCATTCACTGTGTGATTGCCTTATCTCTGCTTATCAGCCAATTAAAGAATTGCAATGGCAATTTCCCAAAATAATAATGACAACAGAACTGCCCTTTAATCATATAGCGGGCCATTTCAAAAGAAAATACATTTTCTCGAAGAAATTCTTTCAAGAACCTTTATAATATAGTCTTCTTTGCCCAAGACTTGTTTCTTCATTCCAGAGAGAGCTTATAATTTCTCTGTCTCATCATCCTACAGGTTATCACAATTGGCAGACATGTCAAAGGCTACCACTACATTATCGCCAATCTAGTAAGTTGACAGACCTACTGTATTTGTTTAAGAAGTGTGTCATTACAATGTACGTTTAAAAAAAAACTTCTAATAGAGAAATAATATCTGTGTCTCAATCTGATATCTCCAGGGTTTCATTGACGGCGATCTAACCAAAATCCAGTATGGCGGTGCCAATGTGTCGGGCTTTCAGATTGTTGATTTTGATGATCCTTTGGTGTCCAAGTTTGATCAGAGATGGGAGGCCCTGGAAGAGAAGGAGTATCCTGGAGCCGATAGTAAAATAAGAGTGAGTTTTCCATCTTTTGATTTTTTCGAGGGCTTGTATTGTTGATTGAAAATATATTTGTAATTGCTGGTGGCTCATTTGCTCTGATGTAATTAAAAGTATGCTGTTTCCATCAGCATCCCCCACAACTTCACAGCTGCAAGTCCACACCGCGTGCATCATTAAACACCTCTTGGAGTGAAGATTATTATGCACTGTTAATCTTACATGCATGCATTTTCCCGTGAGATTAGGGCAGGCATGTTTACTAGTTCTAAAAATCCCGCTGACATTTACAACGAAGATTAAACTAGTGCAGCTCATACCATAAATAAAGCAGGGAAAATAAAAGACCATCAGACCTGGCCTATAAAAGGTACTCTAATTAGGACAAGATGTTTAAATGCCAAACACAATGTGTTTGTGTGTTTAGAACATCAGAGGAAGATACATGATTCATGTTGGTCCCCACTGGGTGACAAGTTGAATCTCATGAACGAACCTTTAAGCCTGTTCACTATGTTTAAAGCCACCAAACATTGATGCAAGGTTGTGTTGGAGATCTTTGGTTTGACATGAGGCACAGACATGACAATCCATATGTAGTTTGCCTCAAAATATTAAAGAACAATATTTAGATCCATGCATGCGGTCAAGAGAAGTCACAAAGTCATGTGCAGTGAAAAAAGTGATTTTTCCCAGGATGGAATTAAGTTGAAGGGCAATCGGACAAAAAAAAGGCTGTCACCCAGCACCAGTTTTAGATGCCGAGACACTTTTGCCTCTCTGACGACCCAACTTCTTTTCCCTTTTGTTGTGCTTCAGTACACATCAGCGTTGACCTATGACGCCGTGCAGGTGATGACGGAGGCCTTCCGCTACCTGAACAAACAGCGAATCGAATTCACCAGGAAGGCCAACAATGGGGACTGCCTGGCTAATCCCGCCGTGCCGTGGACTCAGGGTGTAGAGATCGAACGCGCGCTGAAACAGGTAACACATTACATAATGGACACCATGTTTTGTTGGTTTTTGCCTTGTTGCCGTGGTAACATCACACATCCCTCAGGAAACAAAACACCCACCGGAGCTACTTCAAATTGAAAGACTGAGGTTTTCATCAGGCTCAGATATGCTGACGGCTGTTGTTTAGCAGAGACACAGAGGTCTACAAAAACTGGCCTCTGAGCTATCAAGCAACATAGATTCACTCCTGCTGAGAAACCGAGCAGACAACGTGAAGCCAACGCTTTTTTTGGTTGTAGTTCTGAAATTGCAAAGGATTCCTCCTTTTAAACCAGGAGCAACTTTAAACTTAAAAAATACATCACCAGAAACATTTTACCTTACAAATTCACTGGAATAACAACATTCAGGGGAAAACTCAAAGAAAAAATGTACCTGAAATATTTGATGAAGAGAAAAGGCCAACGTTCTACTAAGGAGGTCCAGCGTGATCACTGGACTCTGATAAGAGCAGTAAACCAGCTGAACAACCATGTTTCCTGCAACCAGCTATAAATTATATCACAAAGTAAACGCTTAACAGATCTATTTGGTTTGATGTGTTAAAAACTTTTGTCTTAGAATGAATAGAAATTGAAACAAACTAACAAACTAAAATGCAAGTACTAGGTCAGGCTTTCGCTTGGTTAGAATTTAATACAAGTTTGTGGATCACATCGGACACAAACAGTCCAACAACTTGACTTAGTCCCTGTGTTGACTTCTGCAAAGCTATTCAAATGAATTTATGAAATAAACTGGCAGGGTGAGAAAAGGGTTTCCATTTAATCTGTATCTCCACCACTGATAGATGTGGGATATCCCCATATTGTTTTATAGCATTTATGCATTATAGCACAGTGTTGTGTGGGAGTCTCACTCTGTTTCCCTTTACAAGCAATCAACTGCACAGAAATTAATGCCTTCTGTTTCCTCATGACTGGATTGTACAGACATAGCATGAAGGGTTGGGTTTCTCCGATCATGGTTTTAACTTGTTGAAGGCCAAGGCCTGTTGTGTGCAGTCCCTAGAGTCGCTAAACGCTCTCTAATTCAGATTATTGGGAGGACTGGCAGAAAAATAAGCCAACTCACTTTGCCTCTTCAACAATAGGAAGCGTTCAGACTTCTCCCATGCTGGCGTTTCTCCTTCCACTTTAACTTACATCAAACTAATTGTTCCAAATAGAATAAGGAACGATGAATTATGCACAAAATGTCTTCATACGCCTTAGCAGTCGAGTGTCATGTTGTGCAAGGTTGTATGTCGTGTCTCTAAGGTTCGTGTGGACGGCCTGACAGGAAACATCCAGTTCGATCAGCACGGCAAGCGAGTCAACTACTCAGTGAACATAATGGAATTAAAGACCAACGGCCCCGTGAAGGTCGGAGTCAATGCCTATCTAATTTAATGAAACTGTTTTATATTGTGGAAGGTTTTAATTTGATGCTCAGATTATGTACAGCAGCAATTTTCGAGCAGCAGATTAACTGTACGAATGTTTTACCGCTCTTCTTGTCATTCCTCCCAACAGATTGGATACTGGAATGAAGCTGACAAAATGGCTGTCACCAAATCGGACGTCTTCGCAAACGACACGACAGGAATGGAAAACAAAACAGTTATTGTCACCACCATCTTGGTAAATGCCAGGAAATATATTAGTTTGTTTAAGCGTCTCTAGTCTTTTCAGTGTCTGGAGATAAAGTTCGAGACATTATTCGATTTAGACTGAATTTTGTTCTCAGAATGATCCATAACACTTATTTTATATGCTTCTTTGTAATTTCAAACCTCTTGTGCTGAGTCCTGTTTTTTTTGTTTTGTGTCTCTGTCCTCCAGGAAGCTCCGTATGTAATGCTAAAAAAGAACGCTGATTCTTACGTGGACAACGAGCGCTACGAGGGTTACTGCGTCGACCTGGCTGCGGAGATAGCGAAGCACTGCGGCTTCAAATATCAACTGAAAATAGTGGGGGATGGGAAATACGGAGCCAGAGATGCAGAAACCAAAATCTGGAATGGAATGGTCGGAGAGTTGGTCTACGGGGTGAGTTGTCGCTATCAGGAGGTAACCTGAATCTTAACCAGCGCCACTTATTTTGGTTACTTTGTTCCTTTGGATCGGTAGAAAGCGGACATCGCGGTGGCCCCTCTCACCATAACATTGGTCCGAGAGGAGGTGATTGACTTCTCCAAACCCTTCATGTCTCTGGGAATCTCCATCATGATCAAGAAACCTCAGAAATCCAAACCGGGGGTCTTCTCCTTTCTCGACCCGCTGGCCTACGAGATCTGGATGTGTATCGTTTTCGCCTACATCGGTGTCAGCGTGGTGCTGTTTCTCGTGAGCCGCTTCAGCCCGTACGAGTGGCACACCGAGGAATACGAGGACGGGCAGATCCAGACCAACGAGTCGACCAACGAGTTCGGCATATTCAACAGTCTCTGGTTTTCCCTTGGAGCCTTCATGCGCCAAGGCTGTGACATCTCACCTAGGTATGTCACCAACATCACAAAGTAACTTGTGACTTCATGGGTTTGTAACCTGGAATGTAAGTGTGCTTTATCTCGTTCCTCAGCGCATGCTAAATAGCATTTCATACTAAAATACTAAATTTGAGCGTCCTCGATAAACGTTGCATGGCGACAATAAACAAGAGGAATCCGCATTTAGCCGTTCACGCTGCTTTCTGGGTTCATACAGTTATTAGGCGCGTTGGGGGGGTGGTGCTTTAGCGTCTGACAAACTTTACCGTACATAAATTTAATAGCTTGTGAGAGCAGACACTTTGAGCACGGTTTGAGTCATGTATTCCACCGAGATGAAAGATGATTCAACGCGTCTTCTCCATCTCATACTGGTGATGTGAGAGGTGTTAGCATGACTCTAAATCAGGAGACAGTGTCACAGGGTGCTGCCGTGGGTATGATTTATTCCTTCGACTGAAGCGAGGCTTTCCTCCTTTGTTTGAGATATTTGTTGAGCTTGGAGGCCAAATGTTAGGAGAAAGAACTAAGTCGTATTATTGCACTCTGCCGTGAGTTTGTGACCTTCACAAGTCTTTGTCCTGCGTGATGATACCAGCAGTGAATTAAAACACTTTTTCCTGGTGTATCTGTTTTGTGATGCATTCTTCACATTGGGCAGGCTTTTGAAAAAAAAATCCGACCACTACTACTACCTACTTTTTTTACATAACTAATGAAGTGCTGATTTTAAGTGTGACAAGATGACATTGTTCGTTAAATGGTGGCTGAATCTTGAGGCTATCGTGTACTTTACAAACAATTTTTGTTAAAATATCAGTAATAGTTTGAGTATTAATGAACTTGCTTCACATTTAAGGAAAGTATCCTCACATCTCATGTGGACTGAGATAAAGAATTATTGCCAAAATATTCTACAACTGTAGTTTACATTCTTTACATTCAAGAATTAAAACTAAATTTTTCTAATATTCATTTCTTACGGACTACAGTTTAATGACAAATTATTTGATAAAACTGACAGTGTCAAGTTCCGCTAAACGATCACAAACACAAGTGAATATTTTCTTCCAATAGATCTCTCTCTGGACGCATCGTTGGTGGCGTTTGGTGGTTTTTCACGTTGATCATCATCTCCTCCTACACCGCTAACCTGGCTGCTTTCCTGACCGTCGAGAGGATGGTCTCTCCGATTGAAAGCGCAGAAGACCTGGCAAAACAGACCGAGATAGCCTACGGCACTCTGGACTCTGGGTCCACCAAAGAGTTTTTCAGGGTAAGAACTCCTGAGGATTCTGCTCATTTGGGAAATGAAATGAGGAAATGAAAAAATCCAGCAGTTGAATCTGAATTGGTACACTGTAGGAACCATACCAATACCAGAGAAAACACAAAGAAGTCAATGTCGCTGTTACGACCTGATTGTACTAACAGCTGCTGCTTTTACCATTGTCCCTTTTTTTCAGCGCTCAAAAATCGCCCTCTTTGACAAAATGTGGACGTACATGCGCAGCGCGGAACCCTCCGTGTTTGTGAAAACCACAGCCGAGGGCGTCGTGAGGGTGCGCAAGTCCAAGGGGAAGTACGCCTACCTGCTGGAGTCCACGATGAACGAGTACATCGAGCAGAGAAAGCCCTGTGACACCATGAAGGTGGGAGGCAACCTGGACTCCAAAGGCTACGGGATCGCCACGCCGAAAGGATCCTCATTAAGGTGGGTGGAATAGTATAACAATGTGTCCAATGTTGTTATAGTATCCCACCTACCCTGATGTAGCTTTGCTTATTTGTCTCTGGTTTGTATAAGGAGATGAGGTAATAACCCCTTCCCCTTCAAATTCTTTAAAAGCCATTGCAATTTATTGTAAGTCGATAAATTGCAAACCAAAATGTTTTTTTTATATATATAAATATATATATACATATATATATTTGAGTAATTGACCAATTTGCGGCAATAGTTTCCAAATCATTATTGTTAATGATTTAGCGTCTTATCCAGGCTGGATTTCAGCTGGTTACGTAAGACTAATTTTAAATAATGACTCATATTGAGACGATTTGGATTCTTGATTTGAAACTTTTCTATTTCTTCACCCTTTTAATCTAAGCTCAGATATCTCTCCTATAGTCTTTATGTCAAGTACTGTCCTAGCTTATGTGTTTTTCCATGTTTCTATATGCTTAACATGTTGCCTTGTTGTTTGCCTTTTTTCTCATTTGACTTTGAATGATTGATTAGCTTGTATACTTCTGATAAGATGTATTTTAGGACTGTATAGCTAAATGTCTTATTACTATGTTTTGCTAAACCCTTGCAGTACGCTCGTTTTATTTAATGACCTAATGAACATTTCCTTTGTGGAAAGAAATTGGAAGTCACCAAAAGCGTTATACCTCCTATTGATTGTGGCACTGCTTGGGTTTCAATTTGTATCCATTGTGCATGTTATAATGTTGAATATTGAATCCATTGGGACATGATTAAGATAGCAATAGTTCTTTAACAATAGATGTGCCCCTCAATTGGATCAGTTGCACTAAAAACTCCCTCAATCCCCAAACATAGAATATTTAAATATACATATATATTTATATATATATATATTTTCTATTGGGTTAGCTGGGTAAGATGGTGATTTACTTACGAAATGTTGCATGTTTTTGACATATTTCCATGAGATCTAACCGTTTTTTTCCCCATTACTGCTGTTCTGCTGTCTCTCTTTTAGTGGAGTCACTTGCCAGACACTGTTATATGTATGTTGTGGATGTGAGTACGTTGCTGTAGCCACTAGCACCCCTAGTCTTAGCACTCTGTCCTCACTGTTGTGTTACGGCTAAGCTCTGCCACCTTTGAAAGCACTTATGTTGCACTCACATTTGATCCTTATTACATGAGATGAGCTACTCTACCACGAGAGAGGGGAGGGAGGGGGTTCACAGATATAAATCAATTTGTTTTAATCTCTAAAAATGAGGGAGTTATAGACAGACAATTGATAAGTGGCTCACCCTGTCTTACAAGTATGTTTTATCGTTTCAAGAAATGCGGTTAACCTCGCAGTACTAAAACTGAATGAGCAAGGCCTGTTGGACAAATTGAAAAACAAATGGTGGTACGACAAAGGAGAGTGCGGCAGCGGGGGAGGTGATTCCAAGGTCAGCCCCAGTGAGCAAAGTGATGGGTAACTCAATGCAACTCCCAAAAGTAAGCAGCAAACCAGCACAGGGTCCCGATCCACACTGACAAGCGAGCCAGTCGCCTGCTGAATCATCTGCACAAGTAGCCAGCATCAGCAACACCAATCATCAGCACGCGCGCATGCCGGAGCTGACAATCGAGAGAAAGTGCAACGCGCCTAAGACGAGTTCGGTAGTTTGGCCCGTTCCCATTGGCTTCGCATGTGGATGATGCGGCTTCTCCTGTTGCCCTTGCTGCTTACTTCCGGCGATACGTTAATGCACATTTGGCTCTGCAAAACTCGCTTTTGCTTAGGCCAAATGGCGCATCAACGTCCATCGCCACCACAACGGAAAGAAGAGAAAGAAATGTAAGAAAGAGAATCAAAGACAGAAAAAAAGTTGAATCAGTGTAAATGTAATAATAACATAAAATAACATTGATAATGTTATTTATGTTATTTTCCACGTGAAGAACGCCAGTAAACCTTGCGGTATTGAAACTCAGTGAGCAAGGAGTCTTAGACAAGCTGAAAAACAAATGGTGGTACGATAAGGGTGAATGTGGAGCCAAGGACTCTGGAAGTAAGGTTAGTCGCTGCAGGTTCTATGTGATTCAAGCACATTCATAACTATTAGTGGGAATGACCCCCATTTAAAGTAATGATAAATCATTTCAAGCAAATGCACAAACAAAGCATGAGATGCCTTGGTAAGATGTAATTTACTAATGCCTGCAGAACTACTAATGATTAATACCATTCATATTATTTTATAATACACTAATGCATGCAATGTCATTCTTGAAATGTGCACTTCTTTATCAAAATGACCCGTTAAATCCTCTTTTTCCAGCCCATTCCCCCCCACCAAATGTCCAACGTCAAATGAAATAGAAAGTTTTTTTCTTACAAAAAAGCTTTCGCGAGATGTTTACGATTCCTTTAAATTCGGACACAGCTACACAAAGGAAACGCTCACAGCGCAGAATACTGAAATCTGACAGTGATTGGCTAATCTCTGGACCATCTATTGAGGGTGTCCAATGGTGTTAAATGTCCTCTCTGTCGTACTTGTATCACCGTCTTCCACTGTGCAGTACTCTGTGAGTCGTGTGTTCTTTTTCAATGTTTTTTTTTTCTGCGTGTTGATCTTTGTGTATTATTAATGGAGTTCACACTGATACCGCAGACAACAGCTGCCTCTTATTCCACTCCCTTAAACTATTCCACAAACGATGAGAAATCCACCATTGTTTGGAACTGAAATCGATAGCAAACCGCTCCTTCACCTACCGTTTTTTTTCCAGTGTTAAGCTTCATGAAATCGACGACATCAATTATTAATGAAATGATCCGTGTAAAAACAAACAACAAAAAAAACAAAAGAAGAACTTTGTTCTGAGTGATTCTCTTTCCTCAGTCGGCACTTGTTTCTTTTCCTTGATAATTGATACTCACCTCTTGTCTTGTCACTTACTGTATATACTCCCAACTTTAAAACATGTAACTGTAACTGTGTTGTCTATGGCTGTCCTGTTGTCACACACAGATATATATATATAAATATATTGCGCACCACTTTGACAAGGTAGAGCCCTATGTATCCATTTGGCGTCCACCTTAAATGAATACATGGGTGTTTTTATCAGCTACTGTATGTGTCAGACCCCAATTGGTTTATCACTAAGCTGTCTTCCTTCTTGTCTCTGTCTATAAGTAAAGGTCTTTGAGCACGTTTGTAACAGCTTAGCCCTTCGTAATGGGCAACCCATGTAAATGGTCCTTGTACAGTACAAATTTCGGATGTAGATCCACGACACATAGACTGTATATGCAGTGCATACAAGCCGCTGCTGCATTTCATTATGATTACAGTACTAACCTCACCCACTACACTGCTTCCAATTTACCCAAAATGAAAAAGCACCTGTGTGTTGTGTCTTTTCCTGTGCTTTTTAGATATTATTGGCTGTCAAAACCGTATTTCGTCATTAAATCTAGTGGTGCATTCTTAGTCTTTGTCGTGGTTGTGACTGTTTTATTCGTGTGCATTTTTAAATCTTTCAACCTCTCGGCCTCTGCCGCGCCGCTGACCTCTGTTTCGTGTGCGCTTCGCAGGAGAAGACCAGCGCGCTCAGCCTGAGCAACGTGGCTGGCGTCTTCTACATTCTGGTGGGGGGACTCGGCCTGGCCATGCTGGTGGCCTTGATTGAGTTCTGTTACAAGTCCCGAGCCGAGGCGAAACGAATGAAGGTGGCAAAGAATGCACAGAATGTTAACCCAACTTCCTCGCAGAATTCACAGAATTTTGCAACTTATAAGGAAGGTTACAACGTATATGGGATCGAAAGTGTAAAAATTTAGGGGGTAGGGAACGAGGTTTTCATAAATTCCCCCCAAATGCACGCTTTTATGGCTCCATCCGTTCCATCCTTCAGTGTTAGTGAATGAAGAGGTTGGCCAAAGGATCGTTTGTACTGGTGATTTATGATTTAATGAGAGAGAAAGAGATATCCCCCCTTTTAAAGATTAAAACTGTGTTTGTCCGTTTAAGTTTCCTTGCTATTTGAAACCATTTTCATGTATGACTGTTGGTGGCCTTGCTTGTTAATACCTCTGTCCTAGTAACACATTTACAACAATAATGCTTGCAATGACCATGCTTAAGCCTTCATGTGGTCGTTTGAATCGTGCATTGTGTTACCCATTAAGATCACGTTAAGTTCTCATCTGCATTCTCGTGTTTTGAACATTTCTTAAATCTTTAAAGCTCACAGATGTAGAGATTGCTCTAACCTAACATGTTGCCTCCTTGTTTGTGCATACGGCTCTTGTGTGAATGACGTGCGTGATGTGTGTGTGTGTGTGTGTGTACACGTGACCGGTGTGTGTTTAGATGACCTTTGGGAACGCCATGAGGAACAAAGCAAGACTTTCTGTCACTGGGAGCACTGGGGAGAATGGACGGGTGATGACTCCAGAGTTTCCTAAAGCTGTCCACGCTGTCCCGTACTCGAGACCTGACATGGGACTGAACGTCAGCCTGACAGATCTGTCCTGATCGACGAGAAACTTCCGAGTGCCTTACAATGGTTTCAATGGGGCTTTTCTTTTTCTGACCCTTCCCTCCCTCCCTCCCTCCCTCCCTCCTTCTGTTGCTGATGCTTTTTTTTAATGTTTCTGTCTGGTGAAAAGGGAAAGTTAGGAGGTGGAGGCTTCTTTTTTTGGTTTCACAGAGACCCTCTTCTCTCGTACAAACCTCCTCTTTCTCTCTGTCGGGTTGGAATTACATCTCGGATTTGAAAAGGAAGGAATCTTTTTTTCTAACCTGATGACACCACGCTCTGCTGTTTGGACTGAGACGGAAGAGATGGCTTCTGCGTGCGTGTGCGTGCGTGTGTGCGTGTGTTCGGAGAACGCAGGGTCATCGTGCGTCAATGCGGGAATATGTCGTAAAAAAAAACACACCGTTTCTGTAACCACCGCCGCCAAACAGGATCTTCAAGCACACTTGATATCATCTGCATTAAGATGTGAAACTGTCCTTTTTTTCTAAGAAAATCCCCCCCAAAAAAGTTTATTAAAAAAAACAATATTTTTATGTATTTTCACAAAATAGCTTTTAAATAAACTTGCTTACATACTGGTTGGATATGAACATCTAAATGTGTGAGTATTAAGACAAAAAAAAATACTAAACAGCTTCTAGTTCCATATTTCTAAAGCCAAATACATTGCACATGGGGCTGAGATGTTAAAATCATGTAATTACTTCCTACTCTAAACTCTCCTGTATATTTTATTCTTAACATTGGGTCTTGATATGGATATACAGTACGTCACTGCTTGACATATAGAATCAAACCTACTACGTTTTTCTTGTTGGAGTTGGTGCAGCGGTTTCGCTTTATACTTTTGTCTTTTTGTTTGCTTCGGTGCTTCTGTGTTTTTTTTCTGACGAGAACCGGGCTCTGTTTTAGTTTGAAGAGGAAATTGACCTGTTTACGCGCCATGAATGCAAAAAAAAAAAAGATGGTAAAAAACTGTACGGTCTGGTATAATTGCATCACATCTTGAAGTGAGATCAAAAAGAGGCTTCGACACCCACAAGGTTTAGGTGGTGGTTTAAAATGCCAAATAAGTAAGAGGGCCAAATTCTAGTGCCAGTAGACATGAATATAGTCTTAATATAATCAATCACTGTCCTCTCAGTGAATGTAAATTATACATTCTGTAACTTTTGTAACTAGATGTACAGTCGGTGGCAATGACAGTGCTAAATTGCCTCTTATGCTGTTTTAACGTCTCTGTGTACTTTGCATTGATCTGACAATGAAGTAGCACCAGTTGCATGTTGTTGCCGCAAATACTACATGCGTTTATTTCATTACTGCCAAACATGCGTTTTTATTTTAATGTTGAAGTTGTGAGGTTAATTGTTTGAAATTGGAAATACAATGTAAGACATATATTCAATATATACATATATACATATATTTTGTATAAAAAGGTTGAATATGAAAAACTATATCCCCTTTTCATTATGGCCTCAAAGCTACTCTAATAATGTTAAAACCTAATTGGGTTAGTTGTTCAGAAAACACAGGATTGTTTTTTCATTCTTACTTACAAAGCTTCTACAAACAAACACGTTTTATGAAAAGACACTTTTTATTTTGTCATTTTTGTCATCTTTTCTAAAACTGACCTGTGAAGAGCCCCCCACCGCATTTTAAGGGAGGTAAAGTCTATTATTATTATCACTGTTGTTTTTCTAATACAACAATAGAAACATTTACCGTAGTTGCTTATCAATTTCATTGCATATTCTGGATATTCTCACTGACATTTTGTAAATGGAATGTGTGCTAACTTGTTTATTTTTTGGGACTCTTTCTAAATAAAAGTGGCTGATCTCTTGTTATCTCAGTGTGAGTCATTTATTCAGGAGCTTCTGTTAAGGAAAGGTTGTGAACAGGGAGGGAGTGTCCAACGGAGGATTCTTTGCTTGACGTCAATCGGCGTAGTACATTCAGAACCAGAAATCTTTTGTGAATATTCATTGTCATTTGAAATCCCGGCATGAATTAAAAGACATGAGTTAGACTTAAAGGGTCCCAAATTGTGCTCTGACTACTGATGAATATACAAGGACCACCTAAAGCCCACTTGAGACAATCAAGACACACTAAAAACACACATTGTGCAGTTTTTCCATCATGGTAACTCAAGACGAGGCAGCCTGTAAAATGAAGGAAAATGAATCTCCGTTCATGAGTTTAAAGCAGCTTAAAGCAAAGAGTGACGAGGTGCCCTATTTGGTCGACCCTCCTCCTGCTGAGTAATGAAAGGCACACATCTCTATGAACGTTGTCCACCCTCTGTCCCTCACCCTTGTCTTTGAGGAACCAGACTTAACCCTCATTAACCCTTCAGCCCAAAATAAGTCCCACTCCCTCGATGCCGTTGCAGTGGGAATGAAAGCAGGTATAAATGCCGCTTCCCAGGTCTGCCACGCGTTCTGTGCTGCCCTCACACGCAGGACGAAATGCAGTCAAATGCGATCGAAGCCTTGCCTGCTGTTTAAACTATTTTTTGGCTTAGGAAGGTTTCTAATTGAGTAAAATGACCTGGAAGTCAAAGTATTTAACTGCTACTTAAAGGTGCCTTAATGGCTCCTTTGCCGTTGCAAAAGGAAATAAGACGCAGTCCCATAATTAATTGCATCACGAACACTTAGAGCAAGGCATCATTTGCAATATATATCTATATAAATGTTTCTACATTTAGATTACATGTAAATAAAAACATATTATTGATGAAATTAAATGAGACAAGTAGTAAAGTCAGAATATAATGTCTGTCAGAGTTAGTGTCCCTAGATAACTCAGTGGGGTTGAAGAATTAAGCCGTCCTATTAGACGTAGTCTTGACACTTTAAAATCAGCGCAGCTTTTTGTAGCTCTAGCCTTTACTGTAAGAACAATGGCTTTATAAAGGTTAATACCGTCCCACGGCTACTTTGCAATTATGTTCTCTTTGAGAGTTGCCGATTTTGAACTTTGCAAACGGACTTATGACTTATTGAAGGTACATTTCCCGTGAGAGATGCTATCAGTCCACCAATCAGTCTCCCCACCTTTATGTAATCAAGTGTGCTTATGGGCCATTAGTTTGGCCAATCACGGCCGGGAGGGATGGTTAACCGAAATGAATCTTTGCCCACGTGAGCCATCAGCCGGAGATGCATGAGCGGCGTCTCGGTCTCTCCTGCTGTTTAGGATCCTCCCTGGGCAGAAGCTAATGATGACAGAAGGTGCACAGGAAGTGGCCTGAATATGCCACCTCACACAGGAGACGCCAACAGCCCGGCCGATGCTTCATCTCTGGGTTTATTAACAAAGTTCCTACTCTCTGCCATGGCCTCATTAAAAGGCACCAGCGGCACGGCAATGCTCCCGTAGCAACGACGTTGCACATTTAGGATGAAAGAGACTCCCTGTCGTGACCTTTTTGTTTCAGCAAATCAAACGTGTCATTTTTCTATTTAATTAAAATTGAAGATTGAGTTATGAGCTATAGATCTGGTGTCATTTACTTTCACATCGATCCGTTTCATCTTTTTTTCATCGCTTGTCTCGAGCTTACTAGTCCGTCCGCCAGCGAAAGTTAATAAAGTTTCACCAGAAAAACATTGTGGGGACAATTTACTGTTGCGTTATTGTTGACTGCTATGAGAGGCCAACAGAACGCAGAATATCGATGGCAGATGGTTTTCAATTTCAAATTAACATCGTGTCAGAATACATTCTTACATGTCACTTCACCCACGTGCTAATATCTGTGCTAACAGATACTACGCTGATTTTGAAGCTGGATGAACAGAGGTAACTCTGTGAATGTTGATACTGATGCATTAGATATTTGATACATGTGTGATAATTGATTAGCCCAAAATGTTTCCTCAAACTAGTCGATTAATCAACTTGTTGTCATGAAAAATATGCACACTGTGCTGTGTTTCAACAAAAAGAAATATGGTACGAAAACAATGAAAATATGTATTGAAGTACTGGAGGAAAACCTTATGTTATCTTAATGACACAATTAAATCAACCTTACCACGACTCATAATATGATAGTGAGATTAAATTTTAAAGCATATATAATTTAAAAAAGAAAGTTCTATCACAAGATAAGCAATAAGAGCAACTTATGCTGCTGACTCAAACACTTTTGTCCTTTTGGAACCTCATTTTTTCTTTTGAAAAGACAGTTCAGCCCAAATTCAAAAACAGAAATTCTCCTTGAAGTCTTTCCAGGAATCTGGCTACTTATGAGCAGTTTGATGTGGGATCGATGGTTGAAAGAAAATGTTTTATTAAAAGTTACTTTGAAGTGATTTGATGAGAGAAACATTAGTGTTGTGTTTTTCAAATGTATTATTCTTTTGGTGCTTTGAGATCTACATTCCTGCTAAATAGTATATTTGAAAGAACATCTTTACAGCTGATATATCTGATACTGAAACTGGAAGCATAGAGAAACAGCCCTGCAGGTAAGAGGAATAATATGTCTTTTGATTTTGGGGTGAGCTGTCCTTAAAGCCTTTAATAAAGAATGAATTACTTTATATTCGTATTATTCATACGGAAAACAATCATTGTGATTGTCTGGGAACTTGTGATAGTTGTGAACAATGATACAATATTAACATCATAAACTATAAAATTGTTCATGTGTAAAACCAACAAAGATGATAAAAATACATTGCTCAAGACTCAAAAGTACACGTCTGTAAAACCAATGACACTTCAAATGCAGATGTGACATCTTCAATGGATTCCTGCTGGAATCGTGCACTGCAAACAACAGAGGAGGTCATTAGAGTTTCCTCTCTTCTTTTGTCCGAAGCTCCAATGCGGGAAGAAGATGTTTCACCACAGTGAGTGATTGATTGAACGCTGGGCGACTACAGCACCTCACATCTCAGCGCCCCACAGAACAAAGGAGAGCAACACATTCCCGAAGCAGCCGAGGTGGGCGGGTGGTGTTGTGCGCCGTAAAAACAGTTATCCCCTGGCTGGGTTGTCATGGCAACAGCGTTAGCCGGGTTTGTCATGTTCCACTACAGCGTGTCATCCGTGAAGCCGGTGGATGGAGGGGCGGGGGGGGGGGGGGGGAGGTGGGGGTCTGCTCCTCCATGCATACCTCCATTTAAACTCACCCGTGAGAATAAAACAAACAGCCGTTTTGTCTGTAGAGCGGCTCCATAATCATGTGTGATTCGGGAACAGTGACACTGAGGGGTGATTCAAAATGAACCGAGAGCTTCTCTACTGAGCGAGGTCGAATACATTACCATGGTTACGGACCTTGGTAAGCTGTTGTTCTGTTGTTTCTGTAACACTTTGAGCGCGCCAAAGGTGCGCGAGCTGCTTTGAGGTGGCATTTATTCTGCAAATGTCACAGATGCAACTTAGCAGATTCAGCAGCTGTGTTTAATAGCAGTGACATTCAAAATGAAGCAAACCGAAGATTTGCACTTTGATCACATTTGTTTAATTTATGAGTTTCCTCTGTGGTGTGACAGGTGAAGTACTAAACATGCAATCAATCAGAGGTCTGCATGTGTGTTCAAAGCCAAAACCAAACCCAACTCTCATCAATCTTAATTTCCGTTTTCATAGACTGAGAATCATTTAGTAACATTTGCGTCAGCAGCCCAAAAACAACAGTTAGAAAACAACAAATTGGTCTTTTCTCATTATTCATTGGTGGATAATTGTCCCCTCTCCTCTTTATCACATTGTTTAAGCTCACTTGCTTGCCATTGCAGGCTGGGCAATAAACTAATGGTCCGTCTCGTAACATTGTAGGATGTACTATGATGTACAGATGTAGGCCATCCTTAGGCGCTGCTCTGAGGTCTCAAGTAAGTGGATTATTCCAACAGATTAGAGAAACATTGGTTGATCCACTATGAATGATATAAAAGGGAAGCTCAAATACTGATAAAAGTTGGTAAAAACGTTGCATCTCATCTGACGAAGAAGAAATTATACAGCAGCTGCATAAGTTGTGTCTAAGTTAGTTGCCATCTGTGCGAAAAAGAAATCTTGACCTCTAAAGCGTAATTCTTAAAATTTCCATTCCACATTGATAAAATAATACTGACAATGACCTTCAATTTGCAAAAAAACGTTTTGTTTATTTTGGAGAATTATTCAATTAATTTAAATGTTATGCCGCATTCATTTCATGGTTTCTCCTCTAAAAAAAAAATCACTATTCTCAACGTTGATAAATGAAATGATAGCCAGAAATCTGAGGCGTTAACTTTATTGGAGTTTTATCAAAGGGACTCATTTGGTTATCAATGGAAGATTCCACTTTCAGAAAGACACCATCTGACTCGGAACGTCTCGCTTGCCAACGGAGCTGGCATTGTCGCAGACCTCGGGGGAAACGGGCCTCTCGCCTGGGAAGATGGATTCTCCATGTCCACTGCAGACCACCGAGATTAAATCTTTCATCACACTGGCTCGCCTTGATTTATGTAGCCTATGTAGATTGCATTGCTATCCACATGAGCAGACTGCTCTTCAGCTATGCATGAGCTGAAGCGGTTGATGGGCAGCTGAGTGTCTGTGTGGATATCGCCATGGGATTGGGTGAATGTGTACGTGTGTGTGTGTGTGTGTGTTTGCTGTTGTAGCCGTATCTTTGCTGGGACATTTCTGAGTTTTAGACTTTACGATGTGGGACCCCAACGTCCAGAAAGCAAAGGCACTCGGGTTTACTCAGAACCTCAAACGGCTGTTGATTAGGTCAAAATTCGGTTTATATTCCATTGGTGGTCGACTCATGTACCACCGCCTGGTCAGTGGCAAGTCCCCCCCCCCCTCCAAAAAAACATGACTTTCTTGAGTTTCTGAGAAGTTTCTGTTCCCATTGTTCAACATTTGAAATTTGATCTTAACACTGTTTTCTGTATTCAGTGCATACTTGTCAACATTTTCCATGAGCCCGGTAGAAGCATGTATGTGTCCCACGAGCGCTTCTGACATAAGGGCTGGTTTGGCTCCGGAGCCAAAGAGGGAGGAACAGAAGGCCAACACTTGGCGGGGGATGAATTGACACTGTTTCCAAGGATGGACGACCAGTTGTACAGTCTGCTCACCAGGATTCCATATCTGTTTCCACCCTCATAAACACCTCTTGAAGAGGAGGCCCATTGACTCTCATTCAAGATGACCTAATTCATTCCGGGGGAAGCTGACATGCAACCACGAAGTATTGTCAGTGGCCATCACTCAAAACAAGATGAGGTGAGACGTCCTTTATGGGTTGGTCGAATGAAGCCATCAGCTGGAACATACATGCATTTTCCGTCTCCTAAATACATGTATTTGTAATACAACGTTTTGTTTTCGTTTTATATACTGACTTGAAATGCAACCAAATATGTTAGAAAGCAACTTTGTACAACGGTGCAACTCAGCAGCAGACGGAGGTACAGTACGTCCACAGAGCCAGGTTTGGGAACAATCAGTGATTAAGAAGCCACGGGAGGTCGGGGGGGGGTTTATCCTACCAAGGTGTTACATTGTTTTATTGTTTGTGTCTGCACCGACTACCCGCAAGCAGAAACACAAGCATATGTGTGTACTAGTACACATATAACTACTAGCTTTTGTAATGTTTGGTAACCACCAGCAGTAGTTGAACGCTGGCGCATATAAAGTATGAGGTGGGATTGGTTTGTTTATGGTCTATAAAGTAAACTGTTGTAAAAGTAAAACTATATTTTTTCATCTGTTAATCAGATATATGCTTATGTATGCAAGATAATTTGGTAACCATGGTAACAGATATCCACGTCAGCAAGTAAATTCAAGGGATTTACGTCAGATGGTGGAAAGAGTGGTGAAGACAAAAGCTTGTACGTTGATATTTAATGATATATGAGATCTAGATGTAGTCTCAGCTGAAAATACTAATTATTTATAAATAATCAATTATTTATTTTGTGCTCTTTGTGCCTAAAGTAAAATGCAAAAAACTCTATCTTTGACTTTTTAGCTTTGCGATCGAGGATAACAACCATAACCTCTCAATAAATGTATTTAAAACCGTATTTATTTTGATTGGATGCCTGATCGTAAATGCTGTTTTAATACGACACCAACAACATCTTCCGCTGCTTTGCAACATTGAAAAACTTATGAGCCGGCTGTGAATCCTCTTCGTGACCGACATGAAAACACAAAATCATATTCATGGCAGTCCAGACGGCCACACAGCCCCCACCCTGTGCAAAGCCTGGCCCTCAGTAGATTCCAGCTTAGCAGTGATGTCCACCCTTTATACTACCCCCTCTAAATCTACAAACACACACACATGCACACAGTTCCCCAGAGGGTGATGGATCTCAGCAGCTACTCTCCTCTGTCAGCCTGTAATAAGGCGCCCGGTGCCTGCAGCCTTCGCCTATTTGGCCCCTGATCTATCAAGCCCATGTCAAGGTGTCAGAACCCATTAAACAGAAGACCAGCTATTAACCAGGGCCACGCCCACCAATGTTACGTTTGCCCTCATTGCTCCCGATGAACTTGCAGTGAAACACATGCAGCGAAAAACAGCGAGGTACACAGAAAGGGGGGAGGGGAGTGACACAACAACATGAACGTGTTGGGCTACATGAAAAGATATGGAATCCACAGATGCTTCAGAGAGAAAGAGGGGGAGTGGGATGTTTTTGTGAGTAGGAGCTGCGGTTGTAATGAGACACAAGGAAGCAGACATCGAACACACGAGCGCGGGTCTGAGGCGGCCTCTGTCTGTGCAGAGCTGCGCTGTGGAGGTGGACAGATTGTGAAGACAGGTGCTCCTCAGCGGTTGTCTCTTTCGAAAGGAAAGCTCTACTCCATCCCCCACCCACTGCTTTATTCCTCATACAGCGTTGAGATGCAGACCTCTCCCCTCTCCTCTATTTGCGTCTGTCGATGTCTCGCTGTAACCTTTGCAGCAAATACGCATGCAGAAGATTTGTCACATTTAGAAGGAAAGCTTTTTAAGGTGGACAATTTTAGGCCAACAAGAGGCATGTATATGTGGTCATCCCCGTCAACAAAAGGATTTTAAAGTATTAGCGGTGACCATAATCTCTCCAATTGCACCTCACCCTCAACCAACCCATCACCTGTTTGCCATGACGTCTTACATCTGGCAGCAAATAGCTCTTTATGTTAATCCTACTGTGTCTGGGTAATAAAAAACAGCATTAAAGACTAATCATTTAATTTTTTTTGTTATTTTCCTTCCTGCCATGGATTCATGACATACTTTGCAATCCCCTCCCAGAAAGCAGAATTTAGATCACGGCATTTAACCCCCACTAAGGTTCAAAGGGAGACAGAGAGACAAACGACGTGCCCTTCTCACACTTCAGATGAGAATACCTCTGATGCATTATTTAATCGGAGGAAATTGGAAAAACTGTAAAACTTGTTTTTCATTATCGTTTTCATCAAAAAGGATTAAAAAAAACAGCATGAGGGAATTTCTCTCATTTGAGTGCAGCTCAGCAGGTGTCAAATGAATGAGTTAATTAATGATGTCTAAGCTTTAAATGAATGAATTACAAAACAAATATATCATGCGAATTCAATCAAACGATTGAATGATAAATGATGATAATAAATGATAATCTGTGTCAGTGATGTCAAAGAACACATTCTTTATATTACAATACATAGAGCTGCTGCCAACCTATTACACAATCTGCACTTCTACTTCGAGTGTGTTTGGTGTGGAATTCATCCTCAAAGCCCTGTGGACATTTCCTAAAAATCTTCCAGTATTCAATTGAATTGAGCTGAAACTGATACTAATATAACTGCCTTGATTAATTACTATTTATTGGACTTATCATGTTTTCTTTTTAAATGTTGAAGACTGCCCTGTTTTGTTGAAAATGCAAAATAAAAAGTCCACAGATGTGGAGATGATGGGCAGGTATGGTTATTGGTATTAATATTGTAAAGTGTGGTGGACGCTAAAAGTACCCATTGTAGTTGTGTGTTAATAATTTAGCAAAAAACATTTTTCAGAATTGGAATTAAAACACCCACCACCCAAAGTCCCTTGAAACGTGTGTAAGGTGCCTCAAAAAACGGACTTGAAAACCGAATAAAAACATTTAGTCCAGCTGATAAAAACAAGATTATTGAATACATTAAATTCTGAATTTAAATTATTTGTCTTACCTTCCAGGCTTCTTTATTGTTTACCGTATTTTTATATTATATTATTTATATTATAGTTTTAAATAAATGAATCCTGATCATAAACTAAACAATGTCTTGTCTTGTACAATGGATTACACTTTTGATCAATTCTTTCTGCCTTTTATTTATTTGGTAATTTTTCCTGATTCTAGAATAGTACCTTCATGCAACCTTGCATTGTGTGACTTCTTGCAATGAGTGTGACACAGGAGCACACTGGTGCACTTAATCAGGGGTCACTCTGAATAAGAGGGTCAGCTGAACATGTGTCTTTGAACAGCTGCTCTTGGTGCAATTACTGTGAGAGGGGCTTTGCAACATCAACATATTCCAGTACTCGATGGAAAGCTGCAGTGGTGTACATACAGGATATGACACGCATAAAAAGACACATAAAGTAAAGGGGATGGGGGGGGGGACAATAGCTTGATAGGAAATAAATCCAGTGCTTTTTATGACACGTGGAATGTTTTGCGTGTACGCCGCGATTTGGATAGAAGACGATAAAACTTCATGCCCAACCTCATCAAGAAGAGCAGTTATCAGTCGCATCCGAGTGTGACGTGAATGTCAGCGAGGAGTCTCTGCGGGGCGAATTTGAAAGATTACATTATACATACGAGTGCATCATGTGACATGACATCCCACTGGGAAACTACTCAACTGTCCTTGATACGAAGGTTCAGGTACTCTGGAAATGGTCCTGCTGACTTTTGCCTCGGAGTTGAGTCATAATACCGTTTTTTCTCTTGGTTGTGTCGCACTCCCACCCTGCAGGTTGTTACGGGTGATTATTTATTGTTTTTTCATCCATTTTTTACAACTGAGGGAAAGGACGCAGTTAGCCAGTTGGTTTTTAGTATCCACCCAGTACCCTCATTTGTGTAGCTTCTAGTGACTTCGACTGTGACGTTCCCTGCTCTCATTCTGTGTGCATCTTGTGGGCGCCTGTATGTGCATATAACATGAATACAAATTACTGTCGATGATCTCAGCGGTAGGAGGGAATATTTAATCACATCCTCAAGTGGCACTTCAATGGTCTCTCTTGTCAATCCATTAAATATTTCTTCATTTCCCTTGGAAAAGTATCACAAAAAAAGTCCAGACGACCCTGTTTAGCAAAACAATCTTTGATAACGGCCCTAATGAAACTCTTAGCTCGGTTGGAAACGGTGACTCAAAGTCCTAATCAAATAGAGTCTTACAGGAGGCACAAGTCTCGTTCGATGCCAAAAACCGCCACGCATAGACTGAGGAAAGCACTTGTGTTTAACCAAATTCATTTTAACGAATACAATGAAGCTGCTTTGTGAAGCTCGTCAATGAATGATAGAGTGAGTTGCAACCTACTAGTTCAGCACAGCTGACCTACCTTGATGCATATGGTCATTACAGTTATTTTCTTTCCTCTCGTACATTAAATATGCGGGAGAGAAGACAACATGTCCCTAGTCAGACTGAAACCCAGGAAGACGTCATTAAATTGGATCCATCGCAGACCTCGAGGCCACCAAGATACTCCCGAACTGATGTAATTCGCTGTAACCGGTGCAAGACTTTGGAGAATATGTACAGCTTCGACCACCTAATGTAATGTTAGCATGCGTTATAAACTGAGAAAAACACCTTGCCTTACCTTCTTTATCAATAATCCAATATGTTCTGATGTATGTGGCAGCTAAATGTTACTATTTTTCAAACAAAGACAGTGAAATCATTGAAAGAATGTGTCCCATAGACTGCAAACTGTTTCCGACCCTCTGGTGAGGTCCATCTGCACTGTGTTTTTTAAATGGAGGACTCCCACCCGACTCTTCGTGTCCTTTACCTTGAGAGTTTGATGCCAGTGTCCTGATTCCCGGCCCGCCCTTTTCCCTCTGGATGGACAGAAAGTGTGGTCATTAAAAAAGCATGAGCATCAAAACAGCCACAGGGGCCACGATATGGGACTGACGCACTCTGATTTCCAGTCGTCGGATTAAAAATAAATTGTGTCTAAAATATTCAGGGGGACATTATTAGTGCAGCTTTGCAGTTTCTTGCCTCCATCGAGCAGCTCCACGGTCGAGCTGCTTCGCCTGCCCGGGGTTCAGGATTCATCCAGGCGACCATAAACTCTTCGGGAAAAAAATAATTAAGTTGGGAAGCAATGGGAAAAAGGGATAATGGAAAAAAAGAATCAAACAAAGAGGAAGGAGGTGTTGAAAGACGGAGAGAACAACATGGCGAAGGGCATGTGGTGCTTCTCATTGGCTCAGATGGTCAAACTTGAGCTCTTCATGTACAAAGCTGGACCACTACGCTGAGTCAGGCGATGGGCCGGCAGATGAAGACAAAGAAAGCGGCCCGATGCCGCTTCTCTTAGCAGCTTTGGTGCTGTTCGCTCAGATTTGCTTCATAACTGGAAAGTACGTTTGGCCGCTTGCAGCTGCCGTGCATTCCGTCGCCAGCTCTGCCGCGCACGTCACCGAGCATAAAGCCTGCACCGCTAATTGGACCCGAGCACCCGGGAAGGGGTTTCATCTGTAGCGTGCCATTGGAATGACGAGCAGCTGCACATGTGTGTTCTTCTGGGTTTGTATCCCTATGGTTGAATTCACTTATTGTAAGTCGCTTTGGATAAAAGCGTCAGCTGAATGACACGTAATGTAATGTAATATGTGTTGGTAGGCAGGAAGAACCGCCCATTCTGACCAATAAGGTTTCGGCCCAATCTGCATCCTCGAGAATAACAAAGCAGTTTTGTGACATTGGATTTTAATCCAGTACTTTTAATCGGGCCACTGAAGAAAGCAGTGCACCCTGGGAGGCAGGTTTTTTTTATATAGGCCATTAAAAGTGCTTTATAAAAAACATCAAAAGACAAAGTGCAAAGGAAACACAACATCAAATTTGAATGAGATAAAAATCTTAACTTACAAAAAAACAAAAAACAAATACGTCTCTTCCTCTCCGTTATGGTGATGAGTCCAGATCCCAGTGAGCGCCACTGAACATCTCTGCCGTGCTCATGTTCAGGATTAAACACATTGAAGTATGTGAAGCTTTTCACCACAAACTGAACCAGATGGATGGAATATGTAGAAACAAAATACTAATCGTACTGTAATAATTGTTGGAATAAGTTTAATTAAGCAAAGTGTTCTAGACTAATTTACTTAAAACATCAACGTGGAGTACACACACCCACTAAATGGATGGTAATTATGCTGTGATGTATATCTTCCATTCAAAATTAATGTATTGAGTTGCAAACTTCCCCCCTTTAGCCGCAAAGTTGTGAGTTCACACGTTGTGCGACGGACCCCTTCCGACCATCTCGCCCACTCCCGAGCTTCACCATAAATCACTCTCCACCCACTCTCCATCTGCACACAGCACCACCACCACCACCATCCCCATTCAGTCACTTACCTGCCCGCCCATGAAGGAGCCCCTCGGGCTGCATATGTTTATTACGTTGAGTGCCAGCGCAGACAACTCTTTTGTGAAAATGAATGTGTGCAGTATGTGGACCAGCAGTAGCTCAATGCTCTGTATTATTTCGAAGACGTGTTTGAAAACAATGTTTGTAACAGATTGATTAATCTACATGGCAGCAAACATTCAGAAGCAGTAGCGAGGCTATAAGTCGTGTCCAATCACAATCAGAAGTACTGATCTGACGGATGAGCCAGCATGATGCACCTTTGCCTGCTCATCACCTCGCTGCATTACCGACACAGACAAACCTCCCTGGTTGCGGCTCTGCACGCGTGGCATTGTGGTCCTTGGACCGTTGTTGCTGCCTCGTACAACTACCGTCTAATGAAACAGGACGGCCAAGCAAAGGCATCAATTCGCACATCAGATCAAATCAGGCATTCAAATTGGCCTCATTTGGCCGCGCAACCTGCAGCCCAACACTGTGTAATTATTAATCCCAGCACAGCAACAGTATTTGTCCAGTTCACCATCCACTAGCTCCATCCAAGCTGGCTTCTTTGTTCAAAGTATAGAACAAATAAGCGTCTGCGTGTACAAAGTGCTTGTGTGTGCGCATCCGTGTCCATGTGTATGTGCGTTTGCACAAGTGTATACACGCCATCTGCTGCGGCCATGCGGATGAGCGGTGGACATTACAAGGTGAGAGAAGAGGTCCTGAAAAAATTTTTTATTATAATCTACTCGATCGCATCTGTGTGGTTGTGGTTCAACTATGGGATTGTAGGCAATGTTAACAAACAACTTCATAACGGTCACATTTTCATTTCAATGTGATCAAAATGTAATTAAAATCAACTTTTTCCAATCATATTCTGTCCCACTGGCATCAAACCAGAGAAAAATGCAAAGGCATAGATATAAAAATCAATTGTGAGGAAATCGTTTTTCACTCGCGAAACGTGTGTGTTATTGTCGGACTGTTGGACCCGAATCACATTAAGAAAATCGTTTTCTGTCGGTGCCGCTTTAGAAGCAGTGGACGGACTGTGGTCTGATCTGTGACCTCTGGAACAAGGTTTGACCCTGATTCTGTGCACCTGCTCTAAAATGTACAACTAGGGCTCAGCCAGGGTTAGGGTTAGGGTTAGGGTTACCGGCAGATGAATGAAGAGGTTTAGTTTTAGTTCAAGCCTTGTCTGGATATTTCGGGGGTCACAGCGTGCATCACCATACGGCCCAGCGGGGGGTCTCCTTTCCTTCACAACACATCGAACAAGCATTGTGGAAGCGTCCCAGACATTTAACGCTTCACACTGTAGAACAGAAACTAAAAACTAAAAACTGAATTTGAGGAGAAAACTGGATGTAAAGTACATTAGACATTTTGCTCTTTTTTTTCCAAATTTCAATTCAACTGCAAAGTTAATGATTTTACATCATGTCTTTTTGGGAACTAATGAGGTTCATGAAGCACTTGATTATTATTAATGATTCTGAAGTATAAACGTACCTAAGTTCAATGATGTCCACAGAGTCCACAAAGAAATAACCGATGACTCCGTAAGCCGTATTAGTCTTAGGCTACACGACTCCAAATCGTCTGCATGACATGAATAATGACTGACAGGTACATGGCAACAGGACCTGTGTCATAATCATTATGAGCTCATCACTGCTGGATCACTGTCACACATTTTTTAATGGAATTAACAAACTGACAAAGTGCACAGTCTGACCCGAGCGCAGTTTTAATAGCTTTTGGACTGGCAGGGGACCCAGACACTCATATGCAAGGCTTAATATACAAAGGAAGTGTTATTAGTGCCATGCATGAAGTAAAAAAAGGGGAAATCTTTTTTATACCATAAGCACCGATGCTATTTATTCATTTATCTCGATATTTCAAAGTCATCACTGCAGTATTATTTAAACAAACCTACTTTTGAAACTGTTTTATTGTGCCTGACCCCAATTCTGCTTCCTCAACGTACTCCACAATCAGCAGATAGATCTACTGGAAGACTGACTACAAACAGAAGCGCTTCTTTGGTCTCAGTTCAATTGTTTGGTTTGCGTGGTTGAGATGCTTTCATGAGTTTGTTGCACCCTCAAACCACATTAGAACAGTCGTGGCATATTTTATTCAATCCTCTTGGGAACAGACTAAGGTGAAACACCAATTACCCTCGTGTCTACCCAGATGAGATGTATTTATTTTTAAGGGGGAGAGGGCTGAATGTTTAATCAGCTTTCTCACTCTCAGAGTTGTTCGCCAAACCCGGTGGACGTCGGGGCTTTTATCACAGGCAGACTTGGAGCCTTTCAGCAGGCACGTTTTATCGGGTACCAGAAGGTTTTCCCTCCTCAAACTCATGGTGGAGCTTCGCTCCTTGCATGTGTTCTGTTGCAACTATGTAACAATGTTTTTGACATGTCGATATTATTTGTGATACGTTTCAAACAGGGAATTCAGTTATTTAAATACATCCATGGGATTGAGTGCTTTGATTTGGCGACATTCATGTCATTAGACCCGTGTGGAACGTGGCACTATACGCTCATTTTTGCAAAAGGCAGACTGGATGCCTTTTGGAGAGAAAGCTTGTGGCGAGGATCCAGCAGATGAAGCAATTTGAAGAAAAAAAAAAAAAGATCAAGTTAAATATAGGAGAAATGTCCCAGTTTCTCGAAAATATTGTCAGGCATAAAATTATGAAAGCCTCTTTTGTATTGAACATTCGGCATTTACATCGTTACATAAATACTACGGTTGGAGACATAATGATGAATCACCAGAAGATACATTTTGTTTTTGCTGTCTGAATTGGCTCAGATAGACGGAGGAACAGACGCCTTGTTGAAGCTAAAACACAACTTACAGCCGCCACATGTGGTGCAGAGGACACACTTTCCCTTGCTCCTGCTTAAGAAAGACTGAGATCTAATTTTCCTGAAAGGATTTTAATGTATTTTTTTACTATTAAACTTGAAACTTGAAGTTATGTCAAGGCACCCAGAAGTGAAGCTATGAATGACATATTTACTGCAAGTTTCCCTTGAGACTAAAAGCCCCCCTTTAGATTTAATAAATGATTAAGAGGTGATGATGTCTCCTTGGAAGCGTGTTAAGATTAACATAAATTCATTTCCTGGATCAAAATCTTGTGGGATAGCGAAGAAAACAAAAATCCTTTGACTTGTTTTAGTTAAAAAAGAACTTTTCTCTTAACATTCAAACCAAGGGATACCTTATGGAATATTAAGCTGATCCTCTGCTTTCTTGCATAAACTCTTGGATGAGTGTCTCTGAACACGGGAATACGTTCAGAATTTGGTCATTTAGTTAAATCTTCACTCCTCAATGTCCACCGTCAGTCATATTTCCCACCTTCCTCTCGTCTGTTTCAAAATGCAACAACTTCCTGTCCCCTGGTGACCTCCGCCTGTAAATCCTCCACGTGAAGCCTAATTCCTCCTCAATAGCAGCTGTGTGTTGCGTTCACCTCGGGAGCAGCAGAGGGGATTATGGTTAATGGAGTTGTCCAATACAGAGGCAGACTTAGCCCCAGCTGATCTTCCTGTGTGGCTCCAGCTCACGTTCATTGTGTTCCTGATGGAGGAAGCGATGAATATAAATTACATTTTGACGAGGGGAGGATTTTTCTAGCCTGTCGCATGAAGGAAAAGGCCCGTTTCATGTGTTAAGAATGACCGTCCAGAGTTCCTGGAGTTCCCGGACAAAAGGTACACAACACACACGTATGTCTAAATGTGCGACGGTGCAACGCGTCTCCATACAAGCGGTTCGTATACTATTTAAAGTATAACCCTGGAAGTGCCGTAGCAAGTTACGAAAGTTTTGCGACAAAAAAATCGTGGTGGCGAACAACGATTTGTGCATGGATAGTGACTATATAGTGACAGATTGGGCCCTTTCAAGTAGAGGAAGAGAGGGTGTAACCCTTCAGCATCTAGCGGGATTCTGTAAACAGGGATTCCAGCAGAGGAGGAACGTTTTTATGTGTTATTTGTGCACAATGTCCTCTTTTGTCCTTGTCTGTTACCTTAAGACGACCTTTTGCAGCTTGACTTTATTGTTGCTTTACGGAGTACAATACCCGTATCAGTGCGTACTGTATGAAGACATGAGCTATAACAACAATAAAAGAGCTTTTTTTCTTTTCATGAAGGTTGCATAACAAACGGCCTCAGTATATCCCTCGTCGTCTGTTTAAAAGACTTCAATCTTAGGCCTGTTTTAAACCGGTCATATTTTGGTTAAATAGTGAATTTGAAAACACTGCTTTTCACCACAATATAAGACAATATAAATGGAATTAATTAGAGAGGAATTAAATATGTGAATGTCTTATCCCACAGGCTGATTTTAAATTGTCAACTTGACTTGTGTCTTTCGGGGGTTTTATGTGAAAGCTGGAGAATTGTAGCGGGCTGTAGGACTGCATTTTTTAAATCTTCTTTTCTTTGTTCCCTAAGTTTGAGTGTAATATTTTGCTAAACTTATTTTCTACTTGTTTCCTCCATCATCTTGGACGGGACTTTATATCCTTCAACCAGGTCTTAAAAAATAAAACCAATATTTGTACAGTTTTGCTCACATCACTGCAAACACACTTCTATCAAATGCGTCCAACTGTCCCGCTTCCCACACAGGTGCATTGTTCCGCAACAACGCCTCCCTTCCAGGCTGCATGCGCACGGCTCTGAACGTGGAGATGTTGGAGGCCGGACCGGCGGACGGGCTTTGAGCGTCCGTCATGGGTTGGGGGATTGTAGTGTAGTGCTTGTAGTCCCATGATGCATATCGTAGGAAGTCCTTTAAGTATCGGTGTTACTTAAGGTTAATGTGTGAAATGATCTCACTGCTTTTGAACGTGTAACGTCTGATATGTCCGGTTATGTGGAGTGGAATTCCCACTTGGGGACGGGACAGTCTAAATGTTTCTGTTAAATCTACGTTGGTCAAGAAACAGCATCTCTGCATCTTTGATGCGGCGCCCTGCACTCGGTCTGGTTGCCATTAAACAAAAAGGCCACAAAGCTGCTGATCCAAACTGACCTTTAAAGCTGTTCCATCCAGTATGCGGCCGTGCGTTCCACTCATATTCTGCCACCGTCTCCAATTGTTGCATTTAAAAGAGAGAAGAAGAAGAGACCTTTGTGACTCAAAAAGCAACTCTCAGGTCACGCTCAGCCATGTTCATCTTTTTATGGAACTGGCTTTGGTTCAAGCGTCGGTTCCTCTTTTCACTGCCATTGCCATTATCATCTTCTGTTTGAGCTGCGGTGCAGACAATGAATGGGTCCATGAGTGTGTGTGTGTGTTAAACATTAAGACGCCGCTCATCCGCTGTGCACACCTGCCAGGAGTTCCTCAGTGGGCCCATATTCAACTTGGAATTGCCGGGGCAAAGTGGAACTGCGATCTTTGACTGGGCATCACTGGCAGCCGTCATGATGCTGTCGCTGGGACTTTCTTACGTTCTTGGCTTTGAGCGTTTCCTGAAACTGTCGGCGAGCATCGGCGTGTGGAACGAGCTTTAACAAAAATACTATCCTGAGTCAGTTTCTTATAAACTCCAGAAAGTAACGAGGGAAAAGTGGCTGTGATGTAGATTCATTCAAGAACAGATATTCCTTTTTGTATTTGAAGTATTACACGAAAACAAAGGTGAGAAATGTGGTTTCGAGACTCCAGAAAGAAAGAAAGAAAAAGCGTATTCCAATGAGCCAAACGAGCCATTGAAGGTCATGAGGGTGAAGAGAGCCTTTATATAGTGGGAAGATATATTTTAAAGGATGATGAAGAGCAGGAGAGCCGGGACATTGACTATTTACAAGGGGCAGAGTGGGTGGCGGAGCCTAATGGCACCGCATTAAAGGCCTCCGGTAAAAAGGGACTTGTTAAATGAATCACTTTTAATCAGGCATGGTTCCCTCATAAAGCCTCGGTAAATTCATCAGGCGGCTAGAACACAGGAGAAACCCGTGTTCTAGCCGTGTTCTAACCATCCCGACGAGCCTCTTTTACCTCTTCGGTCTCCTCTAACGAGAACGCGGAACATCAGTATTTGGAACGTGGAAGACATTCAGTCCAACAACTTCTCTCTGGGGGGTGACGTGTCTTGTGGGAGGGAGTGCGTAACAGAGGGAGGTAATTGAATCAACGTCATGCTTGAGTAAGGCATCTATTGCTGCGCCTGTCCACTCGCTGACCCCAAGGTAGTGAGTGCATGTGTGTGTGTGTGTGTGTGTGTGTGTGGGAGCAGGAGAGTGACAGGAGGAGTCCATTGCATCAGCTCACTGTCCCCAGAGACCACGCCTGTGCAGCCCCTGTGTAACCCGATCCACCGCGTCTTCATCCTGAGCCGTGGGTCTCCCAGTGTGCAGCCGGGGTTAAATTATGGGATGGCAGCGAGTACAGCTGTCCGAATGCAGGAGTGTGTGTGTGTGTGTGTGTGTCCTGTCTCGCTGTTGGCTCAGCGTGGTTGCTGCGGTTGTGCAAGCAGCCAGAATAGTTCCTTAGAGACACTCGTTTATCTGGTCATTACTGGTTTTAATTACCTGTGTAACGCAAATACATGTTGCATACAAAACCCCTGAACTCAACCTGCCTCGTCAGCTGGTATCCTACGTCCCCCACAATGCACTTCAGCCGAGAAGGTGCTAGAAGGGGAGGGAAGAAAGGAGAGCGAGGGTTGCAGTTTGAGAGCTCATGCCTGCTTTCTGATGGACTGTCTCCGCTACGACTGTCAAATATCAAATGCAAACAATTAATAAGAAAATACGTTTTTTTTCACTTTCAGTTCTCGGGGACTGGCAGCAAAAACCATCAGCATTTCTTGTCTCCGTTAGATGGAAAAATGGACTATTGCTGCATTAGGAATGTGGCTGGGGGAGTAAGAAATGAAAATCACTAACCATAAAAATGGACACATTACTGAATCACAAAAAGCGTTCCGTCTACACTTTGTTGTGAGGGTATTAGAGGGTGGAGGACTGTGTTCTTTTAGAAATAAGAATTTACGGGCCTGGATGGTTCCTGGACATGTTTTATATTCACCAAAAATCCCTTTTATTTGAATTCAATGATTTATTTTCATTACTTAAATCATAAACTTGTCAAACTAGAAGCGTTTTTCTCTTGGACAAATTAAACTTTGATGGAATCCACAGCTGTTTAAAAAGCACATTATCATGTGGCATCCCACCATCACCCCTCCCCGGGGGGGATTGCGTTTTTAAACATGCTAGAAATCTATTTCAGTGCGCGTTGAGTTCATGTCAGGACGGCTGCGTGCAATTAAAGTGCCCTCCTAAATCCACAAAATATGCAATCATTCTCCTCCGTGCACCCACTGATTTGTCGGCACACGTGTGAACACATTGTTCCCGCGACCTGTTGAATCACATCTATTGCTGCCTTCAGCTGGAGGGAGTCTGCTTTTAATTGCAGCCGTGTCCTGTAACCTCCACTCTCGCATGTGTTCCCTTCACAGTCTCTGGCTGTGAAGACTGGACTCCCCCTCCTCCTCCTCCCCCTCCTGCTCCTCCTCCCCCTCCTGCTCCTGCTCTTCCTCCTCCTGATCCTGCTCTTCCTCCTCCTCCTGCTCCTCCTCCCCCTCCTGCTCTTCCTCCTCCTCCTGCTGCTCCTGCTCTTCCTCTTCCTCCTCCTCCTACTCCTGCTCCTCCTCTTCCTCCTCCTGCTCCTCTTCCTTTTCCTATTTCTCTTCCTCCTCCTCCTGCTCCTGCTCCTCCTGCTCCTGCTCCTGCTCTTCCTCCTCCTGCTGCTCCTGCTCTTCCTCCTCCTGATCCTGCTCTTCCTCCTCCTCCTGCTCCTCCTCCCCCTCCTGCTCTTCCTCCTCCTCCTGCTGCTCCTGCTCTTCCTCTTCCTCCTCCTCCTACTCCTGCTCCTCCTCTTCCTCCTCCTGCTCCTCTTCCTTTTCCTATTTCTCTTCCTCCTCCTCCTGCTCCTGCTCCTCCTGCTCCTGCTCCTGCTCTTCCTCCTCCTGCTGCTCCTGCTCTTCCTCCTCCTGCTGCTGCTCTTCCTCCTCCTCCTGCTGCTCCTGCTCTTCCTCTTCCTCCTCCTCCTCCTCCTACTCCTGCTCCTCCTCTTCCTCCTCCTGCTCCTCCTCCTCTTCCTTTTCCTATTTCTCTTCCTCCTCCTCCTACTCTTCCTCCTCCTGCTCCTGCTCTTCCTCCTCCTCCTCCCACTCCTGCTCCTGCTCTTCCTCCTCCTCCTCCTCCTACTCCTGCTCCTCCTCTTCCTCCTCCTGCTCCTGCTCTTCTTCCTCCTCCTCCCACTCCTGCTCCTGCTCTTCCTCCTCCTCCTCCCCCTCCTGCTCCTGCTCTTCCTCCTCCTCCTCCTCCTCCTGCTCCTACTCTTCATCCCTGTCACACATGTTCAAGACTGAGTGCAGTGCAACAGCACGACCTGGTGGACTCGAGGTTATCCGTCATGACTGAATCCTTTTTCCTTTTGCCTCTCTATCATTTCGTTTTACATATTTCCCTTTAATGGTGTCTTTGTCTTTGAAGTTTTCTCTCTGTGTGTGTGTGTGTGAATATTCCTCCTCTCGTGCACTGCTCACCCTGCGATCTGCACCCACCTCCTTAGTCCCTCAAACCCATTGGTGGGGGTCTCTCTTTGTGGTTTCTTTTCATCTCAGACGGTGCGTTTGTCCTCCTGTCCGTCCTCTCTCAGTCTTTTCTGTCAGACCCTTTCACACACATTCTACGTAGGCTTCTTGAGTGGGTGATATTTAATGCATCAACAGCTGGTGCTTGACACGGTGTGTTTCATGCAGCACAAACTGTTCCTCAGCAGAGAGATGACTCATAATGTCTGGACCCCCCCCCCCCCCAACGTTTAACTGATGATGTGATGCAGTAAAGGAGCATCGATGAAATTGCAGACAGAGGAACAATAAAGCCGGAAATGTTCCAACGCTTTGTTTTAACATGTTTATGTTAATAATTTGCATGGAAAGCTAATGATTAAGGTTTAATTAGTGCACCACATTTTTATATTTTTTTATCTAAAATAAATCAAAAGAGTTGACTTTGTTCACAAACAATACTTTCTCATGTATTCTCAGTCACAATGTTCAGTGCATAAGTGTCGTATACCAATATATTTCATCATATTAGAATTTCTGGTTGTATTATATCGACATTGTTTCTTATAACTGCAGGCCACCTGCTGGGGAGCAGTGGAGAAGCTCTACAGGACCACACTTTGTGTTTGTCCTTTAACATGTTCTAATGGATCAAGTAGTATAAACAAATACTTACAAAACGTATTATTCACGTGAGATCACACGGGATTCCCGTTCATTTATTGTGGGCGAGGTATTAGCATATAATACAGAAATGAAAACAACAAACCCACAACACCTGCGTACGTTGTGAATGTCAGAAGATGTGCAGCATGTGAATGAAACACGATGTCGTGTTTGCTGGGCTGCAGGTGGGAGGCAGCGTCTCATCCTGACCGCTGCTTGATGGATGTTTTCCCCAGAAATCCAAGGATGCAGCGCTGCCCCGTGTCGAGTCCGATCCCCGAAGACGGGACATCTATGTCTTTCTCACTGCTGCCTCTCTTCTCTCGTGTCTCGTTTCTGTCTTTACTCGTCTTTGTCTTTCTTTCTTGATTTTCTTCCTTTCTCTATTTTTGTTATTTACTGTTGAACACAAGGATTTATAATCTGAGACATAACGTCTAATATCTACTTCACTCCATCATTTCAACACAATTTATACGTATTTGGTATATTTGGCCTAGAGTTAGAAGCTAGTTAGCTTTGAACAAAGACAGAAAATAAAGGAGAAACAGTTTGATTAGCACCTCAAAAAACGAACACATGTTGTTTGTTACCGTCTTGTCTTGCCGTACAACAACCAAAGATGTTGATTACTGAGCTTTGCATGTTAAGCAGGTCTGACTTTGGACATGTCAGGCTTGTAATTTCCGCCTGCTTATAGCTTCTCATACTAAGCTAACCGAACAATGGCAATGTTCTAATATTGTACTGAAAATATGAGAGTGATATGAATCTTCTCATGAAAGTTTGAGCAAGAACGAGAAGAGAAACTACTCTTTGAAAGGTTGAAGAGGTTAAAAAAAGAATAATTATGAGTCATTGTATGTTGCATATTCTGCCCCTGTGGTCACTATCCCTTATGTATATGTATATATATATATATATATATATATATATATATATATATATATATATATATATATATACATACACATAATGATATACACAGTATCATAATTCTCCTTATTCTCACTCTATCCATCTCTGTTAATATTCCCTCCAGTCCCCAGAGGAGGAGAGAGGACTTTGCGGTGTCCAAATGTTATTTCATCTCATTCATCATCGTCCTTCCCTCAGAGGAGAGGCGGGATGTTGGTGAGAAGGAGGTGATGAAAGCGCTTTGATAGACAAGTTAAATTACCAACGCTCGCGGGACCCGTTTCTCTCGGAGTCCATGCAATCTGTAGTGTCTTAATTACCCCGTTAATGTCTGTCACGTGGAATACAGCAGGAACACGATGAATCCCACTTCACTACTGTCATTGTTAAAATGGACATTGTGTCCCTCTATGAATGAACTAAAATGCAGTAATGTTGACACCCCTGCTTCTCTGCTGTCACCTCAAGTGCTTTCAAAGTGTCCTCTCGGGGGGGCATCTCACACACAATCATCATGTAAACAGTCCTTTTATACTAAAAATGAAAAGGGCTAAAATTCAACTGAAAACACTATTTTGTTTTTGATGAAAGTACATATTTAATGAAGAGAAAATTTTAACTTGGAAATAAATTAAATCATTCAAACCATTCAATAAGGACACAAGTATCTGTTCTGGCATCATCCTGTCCTCCAGTGTCTGCTCAGGGACTAAATATCCTTTGAGGCAGCGGCATAAACATGCTTCTGTGCTGTTTAAATCGGCAAGCGGGTCATTTTGACACATCTCAAACCAAATACCAAGCAATTAGTTTCCCTAAGATCAAAACTGCCATTCGTGATGTACATTCAGCGTTTTCCTTCTGTTCCTGCAATGAGACATTCATGTCAAACCGTCTGTGTAAAGTGGGGAAGGCGCTCTGCCAACTGGTGTCCTGTCTCATTATCTGTCTCATTAGCTCACACCTTGAACTCATGCTGCTAAAGAAAAGCACCTAAAACATCCTCAAAGTCCGCAGAAGAGAATTTATTGTGAAATGGATCCTCGTCCGCTTGAAAAGTTCTAAAAAAGTCCAAACTTGCAGAATAAAGACATCACTGAGTCGCACACACTGCAAATGTTGTTCCAAAAGCACGCACGCCATCCTGCTAATGATGCTGTTGCCTAGGAACGGCGGCGCTTGGGGGTAAATGCTAATGAGAGCGATGCGACCATACAGATTACTGTCTTCACCATCTTCACTCTGCATATGAGCAGAGAGCTTAGGTGAAATGCAGCAGGTATTTATTCATTTGAAATATTGTTCGTATTTTATTCCAAAGACGTACTTTCAGCTCAATTTGAATTGATTTGGACGGTCAGGGAGCCGGTGTACCTGCTACATGCCCGTGCTATCGGCCCATCGGTCTTCATGTAAAAAGTCCTTGGAGGGCTGAAAGTTATTTTGTCTCAGTCGACCTCCGACCTCTCCCCCCCCCCCCTTCCCCCCACGCTGGTTTTCAGAGAAAAGGTTTGAGATGTGAGGCGGAGCGTTGAGCCGTTGACAGTTTGTCACTGTCAGCTGGGCCTCCAGAGGGCTTCGCCCTACGAGGCGAGAGGGGTTTGACACAAGGAGGTCGAAGTATTTCTAGTTTCTCATCTCCCAGAGGAGAAGGCTTCATGTCAGAAGGCCTCCATGAACACAGGGACGAGAGAGAAGACACTCTGTGGCTGTAAATGATGCATTTTGTAGCACATAGTGTCTTTGTTTAGATGTGCAGGAAGAAGACGGTGTTTGCTCCCTTAGTTCCAGCGATGCGTCAATCACCTAAAATCATCGGGACATTTTTGAAGGAAAGCATCCACCCCCGTCAAGGTTGGATTTTAATACAGTGAGATACAGTCGCCTGATGAACATTCTCTGAGGTGTGTTTTGTTCTTTTTCGGATGCAAAGACAGAATTTTTATGTGTTTACGCAAATGCATCTACTTTTTCATTTACATCTCTGTAAATACATTTATTTATTCCAATCAAAAAATATATATATTTTGGAGAGTTTGGAGAGAAAATGACCATGAAACAAAGTGATAACATGAGTAACACCTTACATAGATATTGCCTCTTTATATATTTAATATGATTTGGGAGGTCAGTTTGATTACTCACATCCTTGTTTTCACCCACTATTACTTCTTCAACCATCTTGCACAGTTTGTATTATCCACAATGCACAGACATGAATTCACTGGATTCGCTTTGGGACGCTCAGACGTCCCCCCGAGAGACAAACCTTGAGGATACCGATCATATTTTGCGTGAGATGTGAGGGGAGTTCAGAGTGAGCATGTGCATCAGTGTCCTGCACGTGACTTCCCACATCCAGGTGGTTGCTATGGAAACGATCCGGTCCAAGAAACACTCCACCGTAGAGTTGATTTGGTGCAGATAGTCGGACCTGATGGAGAACGCACGGCAGTGATTTCAACATTTCAGCAGCTCATCCGCTCAATGTACAGCAAAAGGGGTTATATTAGGGGTTATAGGGGTTATATTATTGAGAAGAATGAGGGAAATGCTCTTTTAATGCGAGTCTAATACCATAAGCAATGCATCATGTAGCAATATACAATATTCAGGGTATGAGAGCCCGGTTTTAAAGCAAATGTTAATATTAATTGATCATATATTCTTTTGATCATCACTTCCCCGTCTAATGCATCTTCACTGTCTGTGTTCTTGACGCTCTCGTCATCAACATTCTATTTCTAGAAGATATGATACTTACATAGTATATGATTATTAGGTCATTGTTCTGTCACAAAATGTGCAGTGATCGAGGCCTCAGAAAAGCTTAATTTACCAGAGCCGCCAGACAAATTTATAATAACAAAATGATGTAACAACTGTTTGTGAGAAATCCAACAGGTGTGAAAAAGGTTTCCATCGCCCTGGTAACCGCAAATAAGAGTGAAGAGTGGCTGGATGTGTCCAAACTGTAAGCGCACCCTTCATTTGTAAAGCTGCTGCTCCCCCTTCGTGTGCACAGAGTACAGCACACATAGCGACGGCCTGATCTCTTGTCTGTGATCCCGTTCTCATCCATGTACGGTACAACGATCCTTTGCATTGGCACGCACGTCCAATACATTTCAATTAATCACAAATGTTTGATTTCTGCTCCAATATGAAAGAAATTAAGTTAAAAATGTTAATAACATCATTAGTGTTTGAGGATATTTTGTCCATAATATGTCCATAATACGTATGTATCTCAATATTTATATTCATTCTGTGATTGAGTAACATTACTTAAAAAAACTGGCTTTGGCCTTTTCCTTCCAAAATAACTAATACTGCTATTGAAAAACACTTTTTGGAGATGTGCGTAAATCCATAAAAGCTCTTTATTTGCACATCACGCCACAGGCCCAGCAAATGTGTTTCAAATCAAATAAATTGTATTAAATAATAATTCCAACATTATCTGATGTTACCCAAACTTGTTTCTCATTGTGCTTTTATGAAGGAGCCACTAGAGGGCGGAAGAGTATTTTTTATTTTTTTTAATGACCCGACAGCTCAGAACTCCAGAGCTGCAAACATTCTCTGCTCCTGAATCGACTTTGACAAGTTCATAATATGACATCTTGAATTTGTAAAAAATACAACCACCATAAAGTAAGACTAATACACTAACTAAATCATCACCATATTAACAGTATTCCTCGTAAAAAATATTTAAAAAAAAAACATCAGAAGTAATATGGTGTGTGTCAAGTTTATGTTTAATTAAAAACTGTTTAAAAGAATTGAACAAATGAACAACTGGATGTGCCAAAACTGTTTTCAATTAAACAAAGAAAAAGCAGAAGTAATTGTTTTTGGAAACAAGGATGAACGATTGAAAGTCGGCACTGAGCTTCAATCACTGATGAATCCGGACCTCAACCTGTACAATCACATCAAGACAGTCACAGAATCTGCCTCCTATCACCTGAAGAATACATCAAGGAGCAGAGGAGGTTTGTGAAAACGTTTCCATGCATTTATCTTCAGTGGACTCTCTACTGTGATGGTGTGTTTACGTGTCTGTGTGAAAAGGAGCTACAGCTGATGCAGAACGCTGCAGCTGGAGTCCTCACTACCAGGAAAGTGGATCACATCAGTTTGAATTGCCTTGTTGCTTAAACGTGCTGTACAAATAAAATTGCCTTGCCTCAATGATTTTAACACTTGTGTGGAACCTCAGTTCTGGCAGCATCTGGGAGCACATTAGCTAACAGCTGCTTTGGGACACCTTAGAGTCTGGTGTCACGGGGGCCTCAGAGGCCATACGAGGACATGCGCTGTGAGGCCAAAATAAACTAATTACCGACATCGGAAAGGTACGAAGGTATTGAAACAGTAAAAATTGTCCTTTCACAGTAACTTTCCGTCAGCCGCTGTTTGTGAGTCCACTCTTTTGATCTCTGATCCCAGTCATTTCCTCTGCGTGGCGGCCCAGCCGGAGCCGGGCCCTTCCTGTTTGGATTCCTGCAGGAACGGGTGAGATTCAGTTTGGAGTGTTGCCTTCTTCGCCACAGTGGTGACGCATTCGTTCCTCTCTTTTCCTCACAAGGGATGAAGAGGGGAAGCCCATCAGAAGCCCATCAGAAGACTCATATGAAGCGGAAGATTAAAATAGGAAGCCAGACATTGCGGCGGAAAATGTATTCCATCAAATTATCAAAAGAATTCATCTGCTCCGTGAAGCACATGTGGTTCCTGAAAAACAAAACAAACAAAATAATAAGGTTTTAATTTCCAGCTCGAGTTGGAGGTCCCAACGTCACAGAGGGCCAGAGATGTAATGATGTTTGATACCTTCTTCTCAGGCCAGTCTTGATTCACTCCCTCGAAAAGAGCCCGAACTGAGAAATAAAGTGTCAACTCCTGTTGATTTGCATCTCCACCACCAAGTGTGATCAGGCATCTCATTCATCGTTTCCTTTCAAAGCAGTCGAGTCGTTGTTGTTTGCAGAACCAACACAGTCTGCATGCACAAAGCTTCTCATCTGTGCACAGCAGGACTTTACTGCGTAGTTCTGCGTACATGCAAATATTAGAAAAATGAAAAATAAATATCAGCTGATTGAAAACTATTGCAGATGTTATATCCAGATTGAACGTGATGCACACTCTGTTTGCACAAGCAAAGATGTACTCATTGAGGGGGAGGTAGCAGTGATCACAACAGACCTCTAAAAAGGAAATTATCAGCGTGGTAACAAACATGATTAAGATGTCGCTGCCATTGACACACATTTAGATTCCCGCCCGCTGTGTATTGTTATACGAGCAGGATGTTCACGTGGGCCGAGTCAGCGTGTCGTTGTTCAAAAAGTCAGAGAGCAGGATGTAATCTCTGATACTCCCTGCAGTGGCACACGTTTATTTCCCCTGCCTGGCGAGGAATACGCCGCAAAGGCCTCCTCCACCACTTCAGATCTTTCTATAGCTCACGAGAGGCTGAGCCAAGTTCAAAGCACTGCTGCTGGGACTGTTCAGACCTCAGATAGACGAGTCAGGAATGGAGACGCTGAGGAATGTTAGTCGTCTCCTCTCTTCAGGCCGTCCACACCTCCGGCCGCCGGCTGCACGCGCTCGTGTCGGCTAAATAAAGGAGTGTGCCGCAAGGTGTGACATTTACCACGTAATGTGTTTTTTTGTCCCCCCCTCTTCTTGGTCCTCATCTGTGCTCATTTTCTCTGCACCGCAACGACACGCGTGTGATTACGATTGTACGTGATTGTGTTTCTCTCTTAATCAGGTTGTACTGGGAAAAAAAGGAGAAATGTTCCCGTCATGTGGCACGTCGGCTCCGGCCTGTAATCATTCCATCAGTCACCCTGAAAGGCTCTCGTTCACAGCCTGCCGCGTGGCTCACATGCCACACCTCTCGCCTCTCTAAATATAGAATCGGGCCCCAAACTGTTTGATTGCCTCGTATATCTCCTTCAAACATGTGTTTGAGATGCCAGCCCGTGGAGACGCGTCGCGCGGCTTTTTGGCTTGAGCTCTCATCCCTTTAATGCGGCGCGGCGGCGGCTTTGGACGACTCAACTTGGGTTTAGGAGGTTCTTCTCTCCCCGTGATCGGTAAATCCCTGAGGAGAGACTGCACACGGCGTGGTCTATTATCACGAAATACTATTGTTATTGGAGAAACAGTGCTCCGAAGGTGAGGAGACTGCAGCCCACTGCCTTTTAAAGGTTTTTATATTGTCCTGCCACTTTATTTATTATCCCTCCGTCCAGAAAGTGAAAACTTTTAAGCAACAACTTTTTAATTAAACAACTTTTAATTCGCATCTTTCACAATGAATTCAGCCAATGCGTTTGCTTGTTCGGGGTTAACAGCCGTTGGCCCCACTGACGGCCATTGAGACCTCCAGGAATCGGACAGATTAAATGTAAGTACAGTTGGGAAATATTGAGGTCGGTGTGGTCGGAAGTGATCAAACAGCTCACTGTGCGAAGCGAAGCCGCTCACTCGCCTTGATCTTGGTCCGTCAAAGTGGAGCCTTGAGCCATTAACCTTCACCTCTTCACATACATCTCATTCCGCATAAAGCATAGACTTTCATGCTGTTTAAAAATGAAAATCCTCTAAATCGAATCCGACTGTGTCAGTTCTCGGGTTGAATTTATTCTCAACCCACTGCTTTCGTTAAATCAGCTTTTAAAGATTACCAAGTGTCCTTACGCTGCCTCTGGGGACACTGTTTCACATGGCGGGATTCTTACCTGACAGAAAGCCTTCAGGGCTTCGAGCTGTAGTTTTAATCTTTTGGTGGGATAATTCCGTTTAAAGCGCAGAGTCAGAATCAGCTGTTTGGAATAAAGGTGAAACAAACAACCATCTTGCCCTGAATCGAAATATTCTTTAAGAATAGAGGTTGTTTGAGTTAAATTCCCCTCAAATTTGCTTGAGGACAAGATTACAAAATTCTGGTAGCATGCCACGCCTGCAAAAAAGTGTCCCTCCATGACGCTGGTAGTCGTCAAAAAAGACATTACTCATTCTGCACCCTGATTCCATCCGACTTTTTATTGCATTCGTCTACGGAAGACGTGGCCGTTTAGTGAAAGAAGCGAGCTTTGACACGACTTCCTGTGACGAGTTGAAATTCTCTCAATGTCTCCTCCAAGACGCGCCTCGAACGTCTCTCGCTGTCACCGCAGGGACATCTTGCGCTCCAGCAGTGTCACAGGGGACCAAGGACGAATCCCTCTGGTTCTTCATTCCCGTGCAACGTGGCTCCGTGGCGTCCCGGCGGTGACCACCCAGGTGGCGCGTTGTTGAAACACTCCTACAGACTCTTGGCAGAGGGATGTTTGCGGTTGGGTGTGTTTACACAGGTGACACATTTTAGCGGAGGACGATTTCTTATTGTTTCTGTGCTTCCCCCTTAGGTGAGAACGTCGGTCTCTCTCTCGTATTTGTGAGTTGATAGTCGGCAGTGTGTTGGCTCGGGGGAATCCAGGTGCACAAACTTGTTTTCATGAATCGTTTTTTGTCGGAACAAGATGACTAATTACCTGAAACTTTGCTGACATTCTGTTAAATGTTCGCTGGGTACTGAAGTTAAGATCAGCTGATGCTAATAATGTGTGAAGCACTTTGTCCGGCTGCCAATGTAGAAAGCAAAGTCAAGGCACAGTTTATAAATGCCATAAAAAATGAAGTCACAGGCGCATGGTTTGCTTGTTTTTTTATTTTTATGTTTCAGAGTTCGTTGAAGGTCAGTGCAGGCAGTGACATCATGGTAAAAAGAAATGATTTTTCAGCTGAGGTTACAAGAACAAAGAGCTCCTCTGTCTGCGACCAAGGCAGCAGCCAGCTGGGAACAGCTGAGAACAACGGCCCCAAACTATTCTCCTCCAGTTATTCCCCCAAGATCCCAACTTATTCACTCCGTGAGAAACAAGGAAAAAGAGCTAAAATGTAAAACTTAACTTGGGGTCAGGTGAGGCCGTGAAGGGAGAAGAAGAAGAAAAGCGGAGACACAAGAATGAAAATGCCGACCCTGTAACGAGGAAAAGAGAAACAGTTCTTCTTATAATTTCCACAAATCCAACTTTGTGACAAAGGTGAGACGACTGCTGACTCAGAAAGACTCAGAAAGATGGAGATACATTGGAAATACCAAGCTCCCCCTCTGGGCTGACAATGTCGATAATGTCCATTCAAACCAGACACACGGTCAATAAAGGACGCACACACTATTTGTGTACCTGACAGATACTGAGTAGACATGATACCACAAAACATCTCTGCTCATCCATTTTGTGTCGACTTGTGTATTGTATGTAATTAACTTGTTGCTGGGTTTGTTATTTCAGAGATATTAAGCGCCAAGTGTTGTGTATATTTATAGTAACGTAGGGACTGATAAGTGTTGCCAAGCCAAAAGTCACTATAAGCCAAAATTGGCAATCAACAAATAAAAATTGTGCTAATTTCATTCAAATTGGTAAATCAAAGCTGAAATACTTGACGGATGAAGAGGAAGATAAAAAAAAATGAATAAACACATGAAAATGGGGACTGCTTTAGGGAATTAGATTAAGAGTCAGAGCACATATGAAACAGAATAAGCCCACCAGGCTCATCTTAACGTTCTTAACTTAAAGTACAGACAGAATGCAAAGCAGTTTCCATGATGAAATACTCAATATAATAAGTAGTGATGAAAACTTCATGAAGACTTCTTGTATCAAATGAATATGGAAAAGTCAGTTAATATGTGACCCGGAGCGAGCAGACTGGATCCGGGTTGCGGCGACGAAGGCGACGTTAATCAAAAGCTTCCTGTCATTCCCGCAGCACATTCCATTTAATACAAGGCCTCAGGAGGAGGAACGTACGAACTGCAGCACATTGTCTACACAACAATGGAAGTATATTTCCAGGGGAAGAAATATTTTTGCCTCAATGGTTTTAAACCCTAGCGTCTCTATCTAGTGTCACTTTTATGCAACTGACTTTTCCGTTAATACAAATTTGGCTTTATATTATCCAGTGATCATCAACATAATTGAGGATGTTTTGAAAGAATAGTGAGCTATTTATAGTTGTTCATTAGCAATGTGCTAATCAGCATTCAGACCAAATCTTTAGAGAAAAGGTAGATAATTATTCAATCATCTGGTTAATTTAACCAGTTTTACTTGACTTGCATTACGTCGGCATGCTCTTGAGATAGTTGATGTAAAAGAACTGACTCATAGCTGATGAGTTGTTTTTCCTCCAGAGCCGTTTATAAATCGTAAGAGAACTTAGCTCTGGTGTCCTGTAAGAGGATCAAGGTCGCGTCAATGAGACGACTTGAACTCTCGTCACTCATTCACACTTTTGATCCCATGAGCATCGATGTAGGTGAGGAGGACCTTGGCTCGCCTCTCAATTACATCGATGAGCTTGTCGACGCCCCGCCGGCCGCCTTGGCTCTCCCAGTACGTCTGGTCCAGGAACAGAGACTGGAGGAGCCTCTCCCTCAGTCTCCTGTTCTTCAGCACCAACACGGCCGGCTCTGGGAGTCTGGAGAGTCGGGAAGAACCAGAGTAATCAAACTGGAGTCTCGGTTTCAGGCGCACGTCTCCGAGGCAGGGCGACTTTCCGCTGGGAGCAGAAACAGTTTGATCGATTCTAAATGGGCGAAGTGGCGCTTCTATAACAGCTAAAGGGGGTGAACCGGCATGCTGAACGTGGCAGGTAACTGAGCCCGCAGAGCAAAGATGGAGAACGATGGGAATTAACTTCGGTGTACTTGCTGTCTAAAATTGTATGTCTTAAATGAAAAACCAGGAGATAGAGGGCGTGGGGACGAGCACTTGGATGTCTGGAGAAGAGCCACGGCGAGGCTGCTGAGTGCTTTTTGTTTGGGTTTTCAAGCTGCTCAGAAGTTCCAGTAAACAGTGACTCGGCATGTTGTAGATGCCAGTTTGGAATTTGCCAGGATTGAAATGTCAAGTCTGCTGTTTTTTTACTTTGATAAAACTCAAGGTGATAAAACTAACTAAAGACCAGGTATTGAATTCCTTTCATCTTGCAGCGTCATAATAATAATAATAATAATTATAGCAGCTGAAACATCTGAGGCCTTAATAGCTTTATTTGGCACAGTAGAAGCCACAGATTTGAATCTTTTGTAAGATTATAAAGCATAAAATGATCATGATGATCATCATCGTATTTGTAAAAAATATGCTGTGTGTGCAAAACCATCATTTCTAAGTTGCTGAACAAGCATTGCTGAGATTCAATACACATTCCTTCAGATATCAAAATCAGCTTTAGAAGCTGGATTTGGATTTGTTGTACTTACTCTTTGATTCCCTCCAGCAGCCTGAAGTCCAGGTTGTCCTCGTTGCGGTCGAAGAACCCCTTGTTGTCGGTGAAGACCAGGTGTCCGGGGTCGTGACCCCTGTGGATGATGGTGGTCAATTGTATGTGGTTTTGGTCCCCGCATTCGGCGCCATGGCCGAGCTGCACGCACACGTCCTCCCGCCTGGGCCTGAATCCACAGCAGCTCGGATCCAGGCGGTTGTGAATCTGGAAGAGAAGGTTCATATTGTCTCATATCTGCAACTCTGTGACACATCCAGAAGGCTTTTTCTCCAGCGCGTCTTTGGCCTGATTATTATTCATTTGTTTAGTTCTAAGCGTCCCTCAGGGGGAGATGACAGCAGCGCTGATTTTTCTTAATCTATTACCCCTCCTTCCTCAACAAGGACTGGGAACCCACAATCCCGCACGGCTTCAACCCCTCCGGCACTCTCTCCGCACTACAACACTTCACTGGCGGCTGTTTCAGGAGGAAAAACAAGCAAAAGATGTCACTCATAGATTTCAGATGGGACTTTGGAAGACAGGATTAAATTCCACTCACTAACTCCGGCTGAGGAGCGTCCACAGGGGCATTAAATACTGGCTAAAACGCCTCCCATCTGTCAATCAAATACCACTGTAAGCCCCCTAACTCAGTGTCCCTTGTTATAAGACTTTAAATATATGTGTTTTGTTTAGGTGAGTGAGCAACAAAGTCACCGCAAACCATTTTTATTTCGAACATAAAAATTTGGCCATTTTGACTTTAAACAATTCTTATTTCATCAAAGCCAAAATCTGATGAGAGATCCGGGTCTTCCACACAGGAAACAAGACTGTCTGTTTGGCCCAAAAACAATGTTTGCAAAATTTATTTAGAAAAGCATTTGTGGAGCAACTGCACAAAGTTAAACAGAAGGACAGGAAAGTTGCTGAAGTACTTTTGAAGTGTTGAATTGATGAATCGGTCTTTCATTTTGAAGCAGCCTCCGTTACCTGCAGCAGGAAGTCGAACAGAGCCAGTTTGCTCCACTCGAGGTGATGAACTGGGAGGCAGCCGGAGTCCGACTTTGGGCGGATGTTTTTATGCCAGCATCTCTGCTTCAGGGAGCGCTGGTACTCGGCCCACGTTAACCTCCCGGTGGGCCGGCCGGCAGCACGGCCTTCTGGGAGGAGGGATGCGTCCCACGACCCCACTGGACAGGGCTGGCCGTCTGCAGAGGGCAGATAGACTTGTTTCATCCAGGAAAAGCTTACAGAGCAATTCATGATCCGTCAGTAGAAAGAAAGAAGTTTAACACCTTAAACTTCTGCCATGGAAATATGTTTGGCTTTGCATATTTCTTTACTGACTCATATTTTAGACTACTGACAAGCGTCCAGCACATGCTGTTGGATCTTCAGGGTCATTCTCTCTCACCACAGACTCCCCAGCACTTCTTTTAAAGGATGTTTCTTTTAATTTGTCCCTGGAATTGAGACTCAAGGGTAATAACACCTTTTATACAAGTCTACATTTCAATGGCTTTATTTGCAAAATGCATTAAAGACATTAGAAAGTGACATTTATTCTCCTCAGATATCTCTGTGCTTCAGTCAGCAGATAAGGCACTCGCTCCTGGTGTCTGTGTGGACGTACCATGTAAGAAGTCGAACCGTCTGCTCACGGCTGGCAATGTCCTGTTGAACCCGAGCACCCTGTCCAGATGGAAGGCAAAGACCTGCGTGGTGTCCACGGGGCTGCTGATGACTCCACACTCCCCTCCACACACGCTGCTCCGCGGTGCAACCCGTTTCAGGTCGCTCCCTGAAACGCTCCCCTCGCCCTCGAAGACCAGAAGTGACGGAGAGTCTCCGCGAGAAACTTCTTTGACGCGCAAAACTTTGGCATCCGCCAGAAAGCGCATGGCCTCCACGTCCCGTGCGCTGAGCCAGGGCGGCGCCTTCTGGCTGTATATCCGTATAGAGCTGACGGGAGAGTCTGCCTGTGCGTGCGTGAGAGGTGCATGAATTACCTCCAAGGATTTGCGAAACACATCCCCGGTTTCTCCCCGCGAGGTGTTGGAGGCAAAGTGGCGCGTATTTGGGCCTGGGTCCCTCTCCAAAGGGCCGAGTTTGCTCCGCGTAAAATGAGCATATTGTTCATCTTGATTCCTCCTCACTTTTCTCCTCAGTTTGGGTCTGATTGTACCCCGGATGTGTGCCGGTTTTACGCGCTTGGACTTCAGCGTTATGTAGACCACGTTGGAGCGTGTCGGGAGCGCAAAACTCGCTCCGATCTTAAAATCCTCAGAGGCTGTAACATCCAGATTATACAATCCACGGGTGTGCCGGTACTTCTCTCTCCCGGTGCTTCCGTGCCGGAGCTTCCCGGAGTGTCCGAGGTGTGAAACCACCACCAACAAATAAAGCGCGCACGCGCTCGCGATGATCAAAGTCCTGTGGGAAAGAGCGCATCTCCGGAAGCTACTGCTCAGTCTCACACAAGGGAGTAACAGCCAGTGAAAAAGAGACTCCCCCATTAGAATTTATGTTATTTTCATGGTTGGCAGTCTTTGTTGAGTGAAACCCAAACCTGGGAGGAGCGCGGAGCTCCCAGAACTCCTTTTGGATGGGAGGGCGCGTTTAGGGGATGGACAGAAAGCTGTTCTCATGTCTTATCCGTACAATCAATGGCAACATATACGGCATGTTGTTTTTTGCATCAGCCTAAAAACGATAACAAATGAAGGAAGTTATTAAAAAGTACCAAATCAAGTTACTATAAACACATTTTTACATAATCACAATCTTAACAAAAGCGGATAATTGTCTAACGCACATTTGACGTAACGGTGATATTGTTTGTTTACATCAAAATACAGAGCTTTTATGCCATTATTGAAATTTGAAGTGCACAGAATATTTGGGCATGAACGCGTTTCAGGCGACATCTGCTGGTACTTTATTCTAAATGCGGACTACAAAATGTGAAAAGGAAACAGTTAAAAGATGGAAACTAATATTTCCTCTTGAGTGCTGGAAGTGAAGGATGGATGTTTCCATTACAGGATTTCCTGACCCAAATAACAACGCTTCTAAAAATAAACGATGGTGTAAACAGATAAGCGCTGTCAGGCTAACTAGTCTTTAGACATGCAAAGCTGCAGGAAGTATCCAGTCTCATTGTGTAAAAATACTAAATAATTTATTTAAAGGAGCCATTTAATTAACAGTATGCAGAATGTCCAATTACACAGACATAATATGTAGCCTACGTCATATGAGTGGACTATACATGTTGATGCGTTAATGTGAGGTTGGTAAAATAAAGCCTTGTTCTGTATGTGCTGCAGGTTAGATCTACATTTTAATCTCTACTTCAAATTAAGCAAAATTAAGCATTATGCAAGTTTCTTAAAATTCCTCTTTAGAACAGTACTTAATGCACATAGCCGCCTTCCACTATTTTATATATTATAAATATTTACTATATATTGGGATTATTACTTATTTTTATATTTATCTAAAATACATGTTGGAATTTTTCAGCATCTCATCACATTTAATATTATACCCTCATTAGACCCACAACCTCTGATGCATTTCCATGACTCCCGCTCCCGGTTATCCTGTCTCCACTGCAGCGTTACGCGTCAGATTGAGTGATTGGATAATTGGCGGCACCTGGCCGAGTGTCACTCCCCCCCCCCCCCACTGCTGACACCCTGGAGCTGCTTTTAACACTGTGCACCAGCCACCTTGCACAAAACAAACATTTATTTTAATATGCATGACGCAAAATGCCCACCTCTGCTTTTATTTGTTACCACGCTGCTGGTGGTGAGCTGCCATCGCGCTGAACCTTCTGCTGATGAAGGTAGGGGATCATTTGGGTGTGTGTGTGTGTGTGTGAGTGGGAAGCTAACACACTGCAGCTGGTGTGTTAGCCAAAACCAACAACACTGGAATTTTTTTGTTTTGCTTTTAAATTTTCCAGGTGTGAAACTGGGTGAAAATGCCGGTGTTGGCGACTTGGAAACATTTGAGTTCCGCATCAACTCCACCAACATGACTAATCTGGGCTACGGAATTGCTGCCAATGTGGTTGCGTCACTGTTGTACGGAAGCAACTTGGTTCCAATAAAAAGAATAGAGACAGGCGATGGTAATCCTACAGCACTCTTAAAGTATATTTATATAGATGTTGACCTTGTGACCTGGTGGTGTTTTCTTGGCCTTTTGTGATAAGGTGTCTGTGTTGTTCCAGGTATGTTCTTTCAGTGGGTGTACTGCGCATCAATATGGGTCGTATCTATGGTTGCAGACTTGATACTTCAGTCGCCCAAATTTTACCCTTTTGTGATGGTTGGAGGTGCCATCTGGGCCACAGGTAATTTCTCATGAAGCAGAACACCAAACCCAAATTGTCTGTGCTGTTTTCTGACGTAGGTCAGTCTCATTGGAGCAATTCTCCACGTGTGGATGCCTGACGCCAGCCGATGGACTTTGAGACGTCTACACTCCATCTGCCGTAGAACCTCTTAATTAAAAATCCATCTTAAACCAATGTGTTCATGCCGTTCCTGTGGGATGCCGATCTTCCGACTCTTCCTTTTGTACAACTCTTACAATTTTATCCGGTGGATACATTGCTGAACCGTATATTCAACTGTAACGTGGATCAAATATGCCGAGAACCTGTCTTTGCCGCTGCTGATTCTATTGACCTTGTCATCATATCTTTGAGACGTACATGTTAACTTTTTCTCCCATGGCATTGACAGGGAACATAGCGGCTGTTCCAGTTGTCAAAGCAATTGGCCTCGGCCTTGGCAGCGTGCTTTGGGGCTCTTCAAGTTTGCTGATCGGATGGGCCAGTTCCAGGTGAGTCAGATTAACCTACGCTCCTTAATCCAGAATGGAGAAGTTTCCCTTTTGTGGGTATTTGTATGCAAAGATAACTAACCTTTAACGAGGAGATTGTGGTGATACTTCCAGATGAGGAGTCTCAACGCAGCTGTCAATTAGCTTGTGATCCTGTGAACGGATCAAACAGAAGGCTCCTTTTTCCATGCGGCCAGGGTGCAGCTTAGCTGAATATAAACTTTTTAATTTCACGGTTAAACGGCACGGCCTCATTTCAAGGCAAAAAGCGTAAACGCACCCACAGACTATTGATTCAGAGTTTAGCAGCTCTGCTTAGTTTTGCTGTTTGATCAGAGTTCACGGGTAGGTGGACTCTTTGGTCTTCATGTGCAGTACGATTTTGCGAATATCAGTAGTTGATCACACGAGTAGTTGTAAGAGGTGACGACGAGCATGATTTCTCCACAAACGCTGTTCTGTTCGGATGTAGTAAAGATTTTTGCGGTTTTTATTTTGAACAAATTACTTTGCTTTGAGATCTCAATCACGGGATCATTTGAATACGTCAATATATTCACAAGAAACTGATCGTCTTTCACAGGTTTGGCTGGTTTGGAAGTCCTGACGATGTTCCCAGGCCGATGTTAAATTATTGTGGAGCTGGCTTGTGTCTGTTCAGGTAAACGCTGCAATCTTCCTTCTTCAGAAAGGTGATTGTGTCTGATTTTGAGTTCTATTTTGGATGAGCGATTAGCTCTTTGTTTGTTCCAGTGGTCTGCTGTTCTTCTTTGTGAAGGCGGACGTGGCGCTGCATCCCAACTCTGAATCGATTCCATTGCTTCTTGACAGAGTGAGTACAGACCATTTTTGTCATTGCTGACTTCACTCAAACCAACGTGAATTGGCAATTTTCTCCAAAGGACAATCAATTCCGGCCACTTTTTTTTTTTTTTGTTTATTTGTTTTCTTCTAATGCTGCCGTTGCTTTAATGGACAACATAACTTTGTATTTCCTTTCCTTGCAGAGATCAAATTCCTGCAGCTATGGTCAAAGTTCCTCAGAGTTCTGGATGGACGTCGTCGGACTGAGAACCAGACGCTTCATGTGAGCTTAACTCATTAAAAGTCAGATTTATTGGTCTTGCAAGCTACACGCACACAAGTTTTATGAAATATGGATTAGTCATCAATCGAAATGTTCTGCATAGGAACACGACTAGAATATTAAATGATGGCTTTTATCAGAGGCCTTAGTTTCTACAGTGGCGTTGGATTGAAATGTGTAGCGGGATTTGTCTCTTAGCTTTTCTGTCTTTTTGAGTTAATGTACAGTTAGCCTTCTAACGCTATTGACTCTCATGAAGGGATCAATAAGTAAAAAGTAAGTAAAACTCATTAAATGAAGGCAGTTTATTTATTTTTTTTAAAAAGGTTATGAGTGGTGTAGTAATTAAGCACTGTCATTGACGTTTAAATAGTTTGCTACACATTTAATAGGTGTGTACATGTTCTAAACCGATTTGGTATGCCTTGGTGAAATTCAACGATGCGTCTGGAGTTTTATAATCCGTCCTCTGTGTCGCTCAGCGGCTGCCTGCTGGCTGTGATGGCGGGCCTGATGTTCGGTTCCTCCTTTGCGCCCATCCTTTACATTAAGAGCCATTCCTCGTGCGGGGACAGCATGTTCCATGGAGCCAGCGACTATGGTAAGTTGTGAGGGTTCCATGACTGACCTCACTTTTTAATAAGGTTTTTATTCTAGCTTTAACGTTGACTGTGAGCATTGACCTCTAAACTGCAATGGGAAGATATTGACTTTTTTAATTAATTTTTTTTAGTCGTTTCATAAAAGTAGCGGGATAAGCACGAAGCTACAAATTCTTATTTCAACTTCTTCACAGACCTCGACTATATTCATGCGCAGTGCTCTGGCATTTTTGTTGCGAGCACGGTGTACTTTGCCATCTATTGTGCTGTCATGAATAACAGGCCCAGGGTCTACTCCCGAGTCATCCTACCAGGTAACCCACACTTCATCATATTCATGCTACATAAGACTCCTTCAGTTCGGCGTCTGCGCAGCTTTTTAATAAAATGTTTTCCGGTTTTACCCTGAGGGGAGTCACTGCATCCTGAGCAACTCTCCACTGAGTCGTACTAATGGTTCCCAATCGGGGGATTGGAATCAACTAAGATCAATGCAGAAAGTAACCCCCTAACAAGGAGGGGGGGGGGTTACACCATGGGGATGGTTAGATCATCAGTAAACATGTTGACTCTAGCCCAAAAGCTGGCATGCATTTGAGGAAAATCTACATTTTACTTTGGTTACTTCATCTGATTTGTATGTGCCTGTTTTTTGTTTATCTGCTGTGCATTGTACTTGACATTTAAACCCATGTCTGCTCTTCAGGTCTATTATCTGGACTGATGTGGTCATTAGCCACATACTGTTGGTTCCTGGCCAGTAACTACATGAGTGCGGTCATTACCTTTCCTGTTGTCCGAGCAGTAAGTATGTCATGAGCTGTGAAATCTTAATACTGCACATTTATCACCGCTTGCACTGAGCGTTTGAGAAGGTGAATGCTAATGTGTTTGTGTTCGGTAAGTCGGGGGGGAGCTTAACGCGAGTGCGACTCGACACATCAATCAAAACCGCAATGAAAGTCGTTTTAGATGTTGCGAGAACATCAGTTATACAGTATTTAATGACAGACGCCTCTTCTCGTGACTGGCTTCCCGAGGAGTTTTGACAGGCGATATATCCCATTAACTGGCAAATGTTTTCAAAGGACTCATTTCCACAGTGTGCCGTCACTGCTTCCCATGTGGCTTTCTGCAAACAAACTGTCCAATGACGCCTAGCTTTAAAACTGCCTCCAGATAAAAAATGATTCAACAATTCAACCGTCCTCTTATTTTGGTCAATTTTCCCTTGACCAGTGCCTTTCTCCATTGTATCCACACGGAAAGCATTCCATTTGTGGTGATGCTTTTATGAGAAATGGAATTGGTTATTCCAACACTCCATAAGCTTTTCTGTAGAGACTGTTGTCATTTCTCAGAGGAATCGCGCTTTGCTGAACTGACCAATTCATCCTGCTGCTCTGCCGATGTTTGCAGCTGCCAGCTAAGCATGGCCCTGATGGGCTGCAGGGGAACGGTGACTCATTAAACTTAATTGAAACGATGTTGACCAGCAATTAAAACTACCAGTGCACATAAAGTAGATTCTGCTGCCACTCAAGATACCGTTTTAATTGCGCGTTAGCCAGACTTTGTTCACCAGATAAACTTGTTTACTGTTTCTTTGGTCAAACGAATGCCGTCCTGCATCCCTTATCCCCTCAATCTATTTGTCGACATTAACGCATTTTCCAAAATATAAAAAAAACTAAGTCATTCCATCTAATGAGCATTTCTGCTAACAAAGCTTTGGGGGTTGTCGCCTTGTTCTAATCCTCCACAAAATGCAAATGCGGTTGCATTTTAAAACGGGCCAAATTTAAATGCATTCCAACATAAGCTTATGGAAAGATGACACTATCCTCGCCTGTTAAAGCAACATAGACGGATTCTTAATTAACAGAATGCACAGTTGTGTTCATCCAGATTGACAGCTGGATGGATGTGAGTTTTCTCCATGGGGAACTTCCTCTTCAGCACGTTCCAGTTCGTCGCTCTGGATACAAAATGGGAAGCGTAAAATCTACTTTTGGCTTTGATAAAGTGCAACTGGGCATGTGAATGTATTGCTCAATTTATCAGAATACAGCAGCTTGTTGGAGGCTGGACCAAAAAACGTTTTTAGAAGAGACTGGATTTAGAGTCTGCGATTTAAAAACCCGTTTCACCTGCTCTCACAGCGATTGCCAAACCTTGCTGTACTTTCATACCTAATTATTTAACCAATAAATGGATTTTAGTATGTCGTCTATGTATGAATGTTATTACTAAAAATCCTTGCTTTGTGCGCAAATATTTGTTTCTTTACTGTGTAGGGATACGGTCTGGTTTCAGCTCTGTGGGGCACCTTGGTGTTCAAAGAGATTAAGGTAAGTGCCGTCTCGATCTCCTTAGGCTTTGTGAATGAGCTCCAATAGATGCTGCGCTTGTTTGGTAAACGGTTGCTGGAGGAAATTGGGGGGGAGAAACTGGGTGCTTTGACTGAAGAATAACCCGTCTGTCCATTGAGCTTGTCTTTTCCTCTCAGGGGCTGCTCAACGGTTTAATCTTCACCGTGGCCTTCTGTGCGGTGCTGGCCGGCTCCCTGCTGACTGTCCTGTCAAAGTTCTAATAAAGCCGAAGACTCGTGAAACCAACTAGTCCTCGTGAAATCTCTCTCATCCATGCACACATGGATTGGCTAAAGATGTAATATCCACCGTTGGAATAGACCAGTGTGCCACTCTGAGCTAACGTGACTTTCAGGAATCCGCTTTACGAAATCTGTTTGGTACAAAGGGGAAGTTTGTCTTTGTGGTTGAAATTACATGGCCTCTTTATACAATTTAAGTTGCTACTCAAATGCACACTCAAGCATTTTTTTACCTGATTGATCACGAACCAATAATATCTAGTCGGTCTTACTAAGATGCTTCGTATTTCTCACCACATGGGGGTTATTTTTGTTGGACAGCATTACTAATGACTCGATGCTCAAAAGCATAGACTTGAATTGATTGGCGTCATGTATAGATCTGGCTTCACTCGTTCCGTCTCCCCATTAGGATCATTCTGCAGTGTTGTCACAGGAAAGCAGTGCGCTTGATTGCTTTTAGCTTTCACACATGGGGGAACAAAGACGATATCAGGGTTGAAAAGCGTCCTCTGAGTAAATATATAGGGATAATTAAATCACATGGGAGGTAATGGGCTGGCTTTTAATGAGGTAATCAATTAAAAGTGGCTACATATTACAGATAAAAATTTGACAATGACTTGTGGTTATTAATAGCACGCTCGACGCAAACTGGATTACGTTTTCTGGTCTGCATGTACACAAGAAGTTAGAATATTCATTAATAACCGTGCAAACCGCTCAGGCTGCACTGAGGACCAGAATCCTTAAGAGGCAAACCATCGGGGATGCATAGCCACGTTCCCTATGAATGAATTGCTCCAAGGAAAATCATGCTCTTAGTCATTACATAGGCATCAGCACACTGGTAGTCATTTACTCTGCTAATTAAATCAACAGAAACTCCACACAAAACCATTGGGGTCTTAATGTCAAGACAACGCAGAGATTGTTTTTATTTTTTGGCCTTGTGGCTTGAATTGGCTGAAGTGGATCAACATCACAACTTGATGACAATGTAAGTAATGAGCCTGCATGTTTAGTAAAACAAATGTTTAATGTGAATACGCTTTACAGGTAAGTGGAGACTGGAACCCTTTTCTAACATGGATTTATCAGGAAGTAACCTTTTCTTGGACATTTTTTTTTTTTTTGGCATTTACGCTTCAGTAGCCGGGTCACAGTGACGAGAGATGGACAGGTTTCCACAGACTGCGGCGTCTGGAAGAAGCGCTGCTCCTTTCTCTTTGTCCATCCCGTTTGAGATCAACTTTAGATCTGTTCCAGCTTTGCAGCATGAAAGTAATATGAGAGGCCAACTTGATTGCTAGATTGAAGGAAAGGGCTGTTTTCTATTCATTTAAATGATTTGACCCAAAACCTTTTCCTTACATATGCGGTTGAGTTTTACCACTTGAATGAGAGTAGAAATGTTTTATTTATGGTAAAAAATACATTCTGGGGCCATAGTAACTTAATACTCTCAGTGACTTATCTTGACATTACATTAGTCACCCGAGTCCCAAAGTGTTGCACTAATATCATTTAATTAAAAATGACCCAACAATCTGAGTAAAACTGAATCTGGCTGTTGAACACAATACTCCAAGAAAATCCAGCCAGGAGTCAAAAGAAATGCAAAACGTGTCACATACTGCTGTGATCGACAGCTGGCGTCACAGAAGCCGGACCGAGTACAGATGATAAATGATGAGGTGAATCATCCTCATCAGTCAGTTGATGGACGATTGTCCATAAATAGTTGTTACAGCACAGATGAATAGATGAAGAGATGGGAAGATGTGCCAGCTGATGCTGTGACACAACTCCGCAATGGTCTTATGTTTGCATCAGCTGATTGTAAAGATTAATGGGAGAATCAGGCCCACTGATAACAGCTTGTGTAGGAAGACGCTTCAACAAGCGGTTATGGATGGTCCGATTCCTAATTCATAGCTCACGTTGGGAAACACGTGCAGAGATCTATGGATGGGTGCGTTGGGTTAAACGTCGACTGCGTAAATAAATTCACCACAGCAACGAGCAGCAGTGATTCATCAGACACGGAGCCCCATCGATGTCACTCAGGGAAACTTCATGGTCCTCAATCCCCGAGCAAGCGCGGCTACCTGTCAAAGGCCGACGGTTTTGATTGAGCAAAATCGCTCACGCGAGGCTCTGCTCAGATGATGAATGGGAAGACTCCATGCAATCCAACTCCAGCTGGAGAGCCGTGTCATGTCAAAGGGGGGTTTCCTTCACGAGCAGCATTACTTTGAAGTGGCAGTGTTCCTTCGTATTTAAGGTTATTGAATGGTGTTCAATAAAGATTCTGGTGGGGGGACTCTGCTCCTCTGGTAATATTTAACTCAACGGCTAAGTACATCACCATTTATTCTTCATTTTAGTTGTACGATACATCTTGCCCATTAATATGTCTTTGTTGGTTTTTGAGAGTGTTTTACAGGCCATGATTTATTTAGGGAATCACTTGAAATCTGCCTCACGGGGGTCTGAGCTCCGTGTCTCCTTTTCTAATGTTTTTAACTGGATTCAGGGCTCTCACTCTGGTCATTGTACTACGTCATCAGTTATTGTCCTTAAAAACTCTCTGTAGGGGAACGGTTACTACATCTTCAGCGTAATAAAGCTTTCCAGCACTAGTGGTGACACCTCAGTGGATGTGTTGTCACATCACTAGGAGGCTGACTGTCACGCTGTACGAGCACATTGAAGATTCAGTTTCACCTCAATGGGACACCGATGGCTTGTTAAGGGAAAGTACTGTTCAACCACACATCGCAGCGTGTGGAGCAGCTTCAAGGAGGGTATCGTTTACAGGACTAATGCAGATGCTGATCTACTAATGGCTTCAGAATCTTATTTTAACAGCTTGTTTCAGGTTGTGGAAATATCCCCGACTTTTAATTTACTATATTAGGACTTCCCTGATTCTGCAGCCCTTAAATCATGTACAGTTTATTTCATGGGAGAACACAGCCCGTCCTTTCAGGTGTCCACATGGCTTCACATTCGTACTAAATGTCTCCTGGGGGCATCGCGGCGGAAGCAGCCTGTGTGCGCAGGGTTCCATTAAAGCCGATGCCATAATTCTCTCCCCTCATCTCCTGCTCTCTCTCCCTCCGTTTCTCTAATAACTCCGGTCTCTTGTTTGCTTCCTGAGCGCCGACAGAAGGTCTTAAGGGGGAACATTTCCCTTTGGGGTAAGATGTTCGTTTGTGAATCCACGTCGAGTCAAATCTGCACGACTAAAGATAATGTTTTAGTAATTAGAATTATGAAGTGCAATGTTAGTGTTAAAGCTCACATTTTTATCAATTCCCTTAGAGCTCTATTTGGGTAAATTGTGCTATTAGATGTTTTTTTTAATAAGATCAAAGACATTAAGTAGCAGTATTTTCCCCAAATGATTCCTGTCACAATTCTGCTTCAGAGTTTTAAAGTTTACATTATTTAAGCCCGGCGGTCACACGAGTATGAAACGACTCCAAATGAGCCCAAAGATCATTACCCAACTTTTTTATTGGGATTTCCCTCATGTTCATTTGGTTATTGATTTGTTGTCTTTGGTCTTCTGATATATTTGCAGATGGCTTTCATTGGCATCATTATGATCAATTCACTAAAGATTTGGACAAAAGACAAGACATCACACCTGAATGTGTGGTTACTGTCGCCGTTTAATATACAGCATAAAAACGTATGAACAAAAAAAACCAACTAGTCAATGCTTTGCGATCTAAAACAAATTCACTGGATTAATCTTTTAAAAATGTAACGAACTACGCTGAACCATTGAAACACTCTACGAGTGATGGAGGAGGCTCCTCTGTTGGGCTCCAGTGAGCGGCCACGATAAAGATGATTTCACAGCACTGATGACCCCCCCTCCTATTTTACAGCTTTGGAAAACGAAATAGAGAAAACTGTGAAGAGCAGAGCTCATTTACTTTGTGCTTCTAGGAAATTGCTCTCGCCATGACAACATTGGAAAATGGGGAATAAGTAAATTTGCCTGAAATAAATACTGCAAAGAAAATTGGCATTTACAGAGAAACACTACATCTGCAACTGTTACAGAACTTTGGAGCTTCTGATCACATCACTTGCTCGGTTATCAAGGACCGGTAATAGTTTAAATCGTTATAAAACTTCTAATACATAAAGCTCTGATATAATGCTCAGAAACCACTGATGTGAACTCTTTTTTTTTTTTTTTTTTTTTTTTATCCTCAGTATCATGTGTTGCCATGGTGACTCAGCAACAGGGTCACAAGCGTCTCATGTGGCGACAAAGGACGCGCTTCCAGTACAAAAAGCAGTCCGCTAAGACCTTGAGTTCTCTGCATTGTTACAGCTTTTCATTGGGCAAATCCCAGTAAGCTTTATTGGCTAAGAATGCACGCACATACATTGTTTTTTTCCTATTCTTAATTTGGGGTAATTATTGCATTATTTTCAACACTTGCAACATCTAATCAAAGGTACATTTGTGGTGACAATTTGCTACTTTTATCGGCCAAGAATAAATCCTTCAATCGAGGAAATCAGATTAATCAACAATGAAAATAATCAAAGGTAGCTGCCTTTTTCTTATCATTGCAATGGAAATAGATAAGAAAAGTCATAGAATATCATAACGTTTCGCCTCAGGGAGGACATTATCTTTCAAATGATTCTCAGTATGTCCAAACTGCATGTTTTTTGAATCCTTGAACTGTATTAAAGGGACTAGAATTAGACGGTAAAGAAAAGCCAAAATCTCTTTTAAAATTGCCATATTTTTCTCTTGCAGAAGCTGATATGGACCAACGGGTTTCGTTCATCTCTGTTGACGCTTCTATTTCACAGGGTACTTTTACGATATTGGAATTTTCCTTCTATTCATTTTGCTACAGCTTTGTCCATCTCATAGTATCTGATCTCACGACTCGCCTGAAATAAAAACGCTATCCAAATTCTGTGTGAATGTCTTCTGTACAGTATACGGTCACAGTCCCTCTTACCCTCGTCCTGACCCAAAATACAACCTCCTTTGGTTTAAGATCTGTCTGCAGCACGACACTTTAGAATGTGGGGAAATGTTTTTATGCATTTTCCTATTTCTGATTCATATTTAATATGCACTATTCCCCCTTTTCCTGCCCTCCTCTACCTTTATGTCGAGGCAGAGGACTTGTTGCTCATCTCGATGAGCTTTCAGCCTTAAACTTTCACATCGCCAGAGGGTGAAACAAACTCCACTCAAATCTAAAAAAAGAGTCACATCGGGAGCTGGAAAAGCAGGTGGTGAATGTCGCTCCGGTGCTGCAGAGCAGCACTTTGAACGGGTCTCGTCTGCTGCGTGATCTTTCTCCCCCTCGCGTCTCTCCCACGTCACCGTTGCCGCGGCGAGTACGTGCACTTTGTTGATTTGATTGAGGAGGGTCAAATGCACTTTAGCTTCGCAGCTCATCTGGGGATTTTCATGAATGTGGCTTGAACATGAAATATTTTAATTGTGAGTACTGCATTAGCTAAAGATCCTGTTTCTCGTGAAACAAGCTCCCCACCGAAAACACACGAAAACCAGTTATTAGTAACATATTTATTTATACCACTAAACGTTTCTTGCTGTGTTTGAATGAGTATTTCCCACAGCGGCCTCTCTGTGAACCTCTGTGACTGTACTTTTAAGGTTGTTGACATGTGTTCGCTAACTACAGCTTCTATCCGTCAGAACATTGTGACACATGACGAACAATAAGCTGCCAGATGAATTGCAATTTTCTCTTCAATGTGAGAAGATGCTTTGACATTTCGGACACATCCAATCAAGGTGTGATGATCCATCCGTTTTTCCTCTCACCCGAGTGAATTACGAGCATTCGGCCTGTAAAGCAGCAATACAATATACGCAGAGCTGATGAGCTGGAACGTTTATGTCTAATGTGTCATATTGGGCTTCCTGCCGGGCTACTGCCCGGTGTGCTGACACCCGGAGCAGGTGAGCACGTTCTTCTTCATCGCCCTGCTCAGATGTATCTGTGTGACTTATAAAGAATGTTCAATCACTTCTCAAACTCTCCGGGCTTCTCACGTGCTAAAGTGAATGTGCTGCTCTCACTATCAAACAGACTTGATGTCAGTTTCCGATGCTAAAACTCTCACCCAACGTCATCCCCCACTGTTGAACCAACGACTAACCTCGGCCTTCGGGCCGCTGTGGCGACTGTTTATTTTTCTCATTTCTCGCAACTATTACGAGACCTTGAAGTTGATCCTGCACGGCGCAAATTCAGCTCAGCTCCCGGGGGGGGGGGGGGGGGGGGCGACACGATCCCTCTCGAGATGCAGTGGGAGAGAGAGAGAGAGAGACGGACGGACGGCCTGTCTGCGGCCAATCACACACGCGGCTGGAAACCCTTGAAAGGAGGAGCTTTGATTCACGTTGGAGCGAGATCTGTGATATCTGAGATCTTTAACGGATTTAACCCTCTCTGGACGTTGAATAATCACCAAACGCTGACGGCCCCTTGAAGGCTCAGAGGAGAAGGGTTTGCATATTCAGCTCCTCGGCACCATCGATAATACAAAAACACAATCAATAAGAGAAGGAGAAGCGCTTTTGATGCACTTTATTTATAATAGAACTGCTGAGGTGATGCCGTTTGGAGTCATCGTCACTTATTCATCGACACTTATGTTGGACGAGATCAGTAGTGAATTAAGAGAGAGATCTGACCCCAATGTCTCGGTTTGGACAGACATGAAGTTCAACACGTGATCTTCTGCTGGGCGATGGACGTGATTACAGCCGCTTCCAGCATTCCCTTCTTTTATTTCATTTATTTTGAAGCCTTTCGCACACTGAGATTTCGAGGCAGCAGCAGTGAAGATGTACAATGCTGTCGTCCACAGAGTGTTCTTCACTTTTTGTTCTTGAAATACATCTCTCAAAGAGTCCCAGCAGGTCACTTGCTGGTTCTGGTTTGAAAGGGTCGATACGGGATTCTGACAATAAATGTTGCTACAAACAATCATTTGTGGCTGTTGAAGTTATAGTCGAGTACTGTTTGTAATAAGTGTTGTAATTACAGGTTCGGTCATGTTGATTCACTCTGCCTCACTACTGCAATCTGTTAAATATATTACTGAAAATATCATTCTAGGGTCCACTGTGTCCTCTGTCTCTCTCTCTCTCTCTCTAGGGTCCACTGTGTCCTCTCTCTCTCTCTCTCTCTCTAGGGTCAACTATGTCCTCTCACACTCTCGGGTCCACTGTGTCCTCTAGAATCCACTGTGTCCTCTCTCTCTCTCTCTCTCTCTCTCTCTCTCTCTGTAGCATCTACTGTGATGTCTCTCTTTTTGGGGTCCACTGTGTCCTCTCTCTCTAGGGTCCACTGTGTCCTCTCACCACTTTCGCGTCCGCTGTGTCCTCTCACAATCTCGGGTCCACTGTGTCCTCTAGCATCCACTGTGTCCTCTCTCTCTCTAGCGTCTACTGTGTCCTCTCTCTTTCTTAGGGTCCAATATAAAAGACGAACATAAAAGTTGCTTTTAAAGCGGATTGACAGATGAAGAGCTGATCACTTTGGTGGCCGAGCTCTGTGCCTTTGTGACTGTGCTGTTAATCTCTCCATCCAGTGACCCAGAGGTTCCTCTCATTCTGTCGCCTCACACAAAAAACCTGCACATTAGCGTGTCCGTCAAGTGAGCTGAAGGACTGTCAGACAGAAAGAAATCAATGGTCAAAGGGAGTTGTTGTTGTTCCCAGAAAAATGGACTGGAGGTGGAATAATCCAGACGGCCAAGATGCCGTCCGGTGGTCCTGCTTTTCTCCCGCAAAGACTCTCCCCCAACTCGCCGGCCCCCGGTGGCGTTAGGATCAATAACAGAGCAGATTAGTCAGGTGACATCGGTGAGACGGCGTGTCACAAAGCCGACTGTCTGCTGAGGCCGAGGCCGCGCACGGAGAAGTCTTTGGGGAACAGCTCACGGTGAGACTGCCGTCCCACGTCTCCTGTCCAGACTCAAATTAGAAATGGCTGCATGCGTTAATGGCAGCCAGTGTATCAGAGTCAGTGCATTGCTTCTTTTGCATGTTGTTAGCACATAGGTGCGGTTTTGAATAACTAAGAATATTGAGAGTAAATATAGCATGGTAGCAGGAAGTGATGTTCAGGAAGCTCGTTGGGCTGATGGACTCGTGGAGTGAGCCTCTTTGCACACAATCCTGTGCTCTAAAGGCCATAAAAGGCCTCATCCGTACGTTTGCTTCTTCTTATATTTATATTGATGTCTATTCATTTAGTTTGAGTACAGTTTTGTTCATGATTTCGGTTGACTGTTGACTGAATTCGTATTAAATGGTTAAAGTTTGGTGCTTGGATAAATGTAATAAAACACACTAAACTACTTTTCAGTGCATGTCCACTCTAATGCTAATTGCCTTTTATTCAGGGCTTTACTGAAGATAGTATTTTGGTATATATGCTGTTTTTATTATTAATAAATGAGTTGTACAACCTACAGAAAGGATCAAATATTTCTGTGCAGTGCAGTTTTCTGTTCTTGTTTCCCTCACAAACGGTGACCTCGAGCACTGAATTTATGGCGTTATATTTGTGCCACAATCCTGAGCGCGTAATTTTAAGTTTTGAGCACAGAGAACTATGTTGTAGCAAAGAAAAACATTCCGTGCGCGCAGTTTACTGAGGTGCCCTCTCCACAAACTGGTTTTCTGCGCGCAGGCAGCGGTTGCTGCGCTCGCTCCACCTCTTCACGCTGCGCTCGCTCGACTTGCAGCAGCGTTACATTTGTGCCACAAAACCAACCAATCAGAGAATTAAAGAAGGTCCATTTTGATTGGCTGTTGGTCTCAAATCACAACGCTTCCTAAAGAAGACGAAAACGAGTGATATTAGAAGTCCGACTAGCCACCATCAGACATGACCGAAGCAAATGATGAGAACACCAAGTGTTTTAATCCAGGCCATTAGCATTTAGCACAAATGCTGCAAACTTCAACAACTCGCTGAGCTTCCGCGATGCTGTAGGTAGTTCTACTAGCGTTGTGATTGGAGACCAACAGCCAATCACAATGGACCTTCTTTAATTCTCTGATTGGTTGGTTTTGTGGCACAAATGTAACGCTGCTGCAAGTCGAGCGAGCGCAGCGTGAAGAGGTGGAGCGAGCGCAGCGTGAAGAGGTGGAGAGAGAGAGCGCAGCAACCGCTGCCTGCGCGCAGAAAACCAGTTTGTGGAGTATGGCGTTATATTTGTGCCACAATCCTGAGCGCGTAATTTTAAGTTTTGAGCACAGAGAACTACATTTTAGCAAAGAAAAACATTCCGTGCGCGCAGTTTACTCAGGTTCCGTCTCCACAAACTGGTTTTCTGCGCGCAGGCAGCGGTTGCTGCGCTCTCTCCACCTCTTCACGCTGCGCTCGCTCGACGGTTCACTCACGCGCTCGCTCGACTTGCAGCAGCGTTACATTTGTGCCACAAAACCAACCAATCAGAGAATTAAAGAAGGTCAATTGCGATTGGCTGTTGGTCTCCAATCACAACGCTTCCTAAAGAAGATGAAAACGAGTGATATTAGAAGTCCGGCTAGCCACCATTAGACATGACCGAAGCAAATGATGAGAACACCAAGTGTTTTAATCCAGGCCATTAGCATTTAGCACAAATGCTGCAAACTTCAACAACTCGCTGAGCTTCCGCGATGCTGTAGGTAATTCTACTTCTACTAGCGTTGTGATTGGAGACCAACAGCCAATCACAATGGACCTTCTTTAATTCTCTGATTGGTTGGTTTTGTGGCACAAATGTAACGCTGCTGCAAGTCGAGCGAGCGCGTGAGTGAACCGTCGAGCGCGCGCAGCGTGACGAGGTGGAGAGAGCGCAGCAACCGCTGCCTGCGCGCAGAAAACCAGTTTGTGGCGAGGGCACCTGAGTAAACTGCGCGCACGGGATGTTTTTCTTTGCTAAAATATAGTTCTCTGTGCTCAAAACTTAAAATTACGCGCTCAGGATTGTGGCACAAATATAACGCCATAATATTTGTGCCACAATCCTGAGCGCGTAATTTTAAGTTTTGAGCACAGAGAACTATATTTTAGCAAAGAAAAACATCCCGTGCGCGCAGTTTACTCAGGTGCCCTCGCCACAAACTGGTTTTCTGCGCGCAGGCAGCGGTTGCTGCGCTCTCTCCACCTCGTCACGCTGCGCGCGCTCGACGGTTCACTCACGCGCTCGCTCGACTTGCAGCAGCGTTACATTTGTGCCACAAAACCAACCAATCAGAGAATTAAAGAAGGTCCATTGTGATTGGCTGTTGGTCTCCAATCACAACGCTAGTAGAAGTAGAATTACCTACAGCATCGCGGAAGCTCAGCGAGTTGTTGAAGTTTGCAGCATTTGTGCTAAATGCTAATGGCCTGGATTAAAACACTTGGTGTTCTCATCATTTGCTTCGGTCATGTCTAATGGTGGCTAGCCGGACTTCTAATATCACTCGTTTTCATCTTCTTTAGGAAGCGTTGTGATTGGAGACCAACAGCCAATCGCAATTGACCTTCTTTAATTCTCTGATTGGTTGGTTTTGTGGCACAAATGTAACGCTGCTGCAAGTCGAGCGAGCGCGTGAGTGAACCGTCGAGCGAGCGCAGCGTGAAGAGGTGGAGAGAGCGCAGCAACCGCTGCCTGCGCGCAGAAAACCAGTTTGTGGAGACGGAACCTGAGTAAACTGCGCGCACGGAATGTTTTTCTTTGCTAAAATGTAGTTCTCTGTGCTCAAAACTTAAAATTACGCGCTCAGGATTGTGGCACAAATATAACGCCATAATATTTGTGCCACAATCCTGAGCGCGTAATTTTAAGTTTTGAGCACAGAGAACTATATTTTAGCAAAGAAAAACATCCCGTGCGCGCAGTTTACTCAGGTGCCCTCGCCACAAACTGGTTTTCTGCGCGCAGGCAGCGGTTGCTGCGCTCTCTCCACCTCGTCACGCTGCGCGCGCTCGACGGTTCACTCACGCGCTCGCTCGACTTGCAGCAGCGTTACATTTGTGCCACAAAACCAACCAATCAGAGAATTAAAGAAGGTCCATTGTGATTGGCTGTTGGTCTCCAATCACAACGCTAGTAGAAGTAGAATTACCTACAGCATCGCGGAAGCTCAGCGAGTTGTTGAAGTTTGCAGCATTTGTGCTAAATGCTAATGGCCTGGATTAAAACACTTGGTGTTCTCATCATTTGCTTCGGTCATGTCTAATGGTGGCTAGCCGGACTTCTAATATCACTCGTTTTCATCTTCTTTAGGAAGCGTTGTGATTGGAGACCAACAGCCAATCGCAATTGACCTTCTTTAATTCTCTGATTGGTTGGTTTTGTGGCACAAATGTAACGCTGCTGCAAGTCGAGCGAGCGCGTGAGTGAACCGTCGAGCGAGCGCAGCGTGAAGAGGTGGAGAGAGCGCAGCAACCGCTGCCTGCGCGCAGAAAACCAGTTTGTGGAGACGGAACCTGAGTAAACTGCGCGCACGGAATGTTTTTCTTTGCTAAAATGTAGTTCTCTGTGCTCAAAACTTAAAATTACGCGCTCAGGATTGTGGCACAAATATAACGCCATAAAATATAACGCCATAGTGGAGAGGGCACCTCAGTAAACTGCGCGCACGGAATGTTTTTCTTTGCTACAACATAGTTCTCTGTGCTCAAAACTTAAAATTACGCGCTCAGGATTGTGGCACAAATATAACGCCATATGAATTGGCAGTATAAAAAGAACCGTTTGCAGCATTGTGTTGCAGAACTAATTCATACTGATTCTTTCTGTTATTCAGATAACGACCTTCTCATTTTTCCCGCTGACTGGTTCAAGAAAATATTGTAGTCAAATGTATCTGCAGTCAGCGGGGGGGGGGGCTTGTTTAAAGTTTCAGTTTCCCCACAAACTACAGCATTACATGAGAGATTAGTGCAGATTAGAGCTTTTCCAAATAGAATTATTCTTATTATATTATTAGAATAATTATTCAGACAACCGCAGCTTTTCAACACGTTAAACATTTGCCCCAATTGCAATAGAATGCCTCCATTACTCTGCTGTTCCATCTCTATAATAATCAAGACATCAGCTGGTGTCAGTGGTCGAAACATGACGATGGCTGCACAATTTTCTAATAAAACGGCAGATAATCGAGACATTTTGTCTCCTGATTTAAGGGACAAACATCCCTCCCTTTGCTTGTTTGTTAAGGACGGGATGAAGATCTTATTTTTTTTGAAGGCTTTTTGAGATAGCAAGTAAACAAGATCAAACAGGTTGTGGAACAGATTGTCACTTAAGGGAATTACCTCTCTTTATAGAAGTAGGACACGTTGATACAAGACAAATCCATCCAGAGAAGATAACACAACCAAAAAGCTCAGTAGTAATTGTGTCTATTTGTTTGATAGGAAATGTACTTTGATGAATAACATGGGTATTTCTATGAATGCACAATCACACTGATCCATTGCGGATATTCCAGCGCACACATGGACAGACTTGTGTTACATAAAGGGTACCTGAAGAATCTGTGAACAATAGACTGATTGCCTGCTGTCTATAATAATCTCCGGATGATCCGAGCTTGTCCTGATTAAGTTCTTCCGTGGTATGAAGGAAATGACTGAGGAGTTGGTTAATCAGACTCATGATTCAAAGGGAATGTTACCGTTACTTTACATTAAAAGAGCAATTTGGCAACCAAGGATCAGTAATAATTCAACGTTTTTTTTAATGTTATTATTGATAAAGTTGAGGGTAAAGTCCCTATTGTAGCTTGAGGCAGAATTAAGGGTTAACCCATTCTACTATATATTCCCCCCAAAAGGTGATTAAAAGAGATTTAAAACCTTCCTCCCTGTTGGTATCTTTAGTATAGAAAATAGACGTCCTTCACTGAACTGCAGCATGTATAAGTCAGCCTGTGATAATTTTCTTTTTGCTGAGAAGGTTATCATTGATCAAATCATTAGATGTGACAGCCAGCTGGAACACTGTCAAGGTTCATTCCAGCAGAGGTCTGAATTCCATTGTTCAGCATTTAGACTTTCATTCTCTACACAAAGGTGTGCACAGGATGTGCATGTGGAGTCCGATCAATTTCAATTGTATTATAACCCATATTCATATTCTGCTGCAGATTAAACCACATCCATGTGTTAGAATGTAAAGAACGCACGCATTCAAATCATTATTAAGATGAACTCTGTAAAGCTGTGAAAACATAGCAACGTTTAATCACACAATTACACAAGTTTGTGACGACACAGATAGGCACACTCACTCAACACTCACAAAATATAAAATGTCCCTCTACATTGCTGTGATTCTATATGTCTTTTGAATTATTGATCACTTTTTCTAACTAAGGAAGCTGTAAAGCAGTGTATAATTTATTTGAAATACTGACAACACGCAGTGTTGATCCCGTACTTGATCCTGTCTCACTGTGTGTGTGTGTGTGTGTGTGTGTGTGTGTGTGTGTGTGTGTGTGTGTGTGTGTGTGTGTGTGTGTGTGTGTGTGTGTGTGTGTGTGTGTGTGTGTGTGTGTGTGTGTGTGTGTGTGCGTACATACAAACTGGAAAAGCAACTTCACTACTCAAAGTCAATATGCCCGCTCAGCACAAAACTTGCATTAGCTTTGGGAAGAACTGATTGCATTAATTTGAGCCTTTAATGGTAAATAAAGCCTATTGTTAATAGCAGTTTTAACACATTTCATTTATTCAAATTAAATTTCTTGCCTGTGAACATAATCCAATCAAACATAATTGAGGTCGTAGCAGGTTTATATCCCGCAAAATAAGGTGTCGTATTGCCACCACAATTGACAATGAGAGAATATTTAATTATCGCTGCTTTCTCTGGTGACACATTTCAGCAATGAGAAGGTGCTCGTTGAGGCTTGAATCAAGGGAAATGAAACTGACATTCATCAGGAAATATAAAATAATCTTCAAATCTCAGAGAGAGACAGTAACAACTCTAACATGCGTCTACCAAAAATAACTTTTCAATTCTGGAGCAGCAAATCCTCAAAATAAAGATGCAATCCCCTTTTTCAAGAAGAGAGACACAACTAAAGATCTTGCTTGAAGATGCCTTTGGTGGTGTCATTCAATGACTGCCAGAATATTGCAAGCTACGGTAGATTGCCAATTATCCACAGGGCTTGTGTGGGTCTAATGTTCTGATCAATCTGAGGCTGCTCAGTGGCAATAAATGTATTTATTTCAGGTTATTTTCAACCTTGGAAAAATGCTTGCCAATAACAATTTGTCTGTATATTTCCCATGAAAAATAAAAAGGATTTCATACAGAACTCTGAGTCCATGAAAGGTAATAGTGCTTTAATACATGTACTGTTTACACTCCCTCTTTAAACCAAGCCAATGGTTTAAATGAGATGTAGAGCGTGTGAGGAATCTTATCCATGGCCTCTGCAGTTTACATGTCAGCGTGTCCTTCGGCACGCCACTAGACCCCGACTGTCACTGGTGATGGTGTGATGTTTAATTAAACCCTAATCATTATTAACCATTGTTGCACTGCTGGGTGACCTTTACAGGCCTGCACTCTAAAAAATGTCACCATAAATTAACGGTAACTTACGGGCAGCAAGGACGCCAGGAATTTACTGTTATTTTACGGTATATTACCGTTTTGCTATAATACTGTTACCAGTATTTTACCGTTAATTGACTGTAAAGTTCACGCCAATTTCCTGTAATCCATTTCATGGCAGCGGATACCATTATTTTACTGTTTTTTATGGTACACTGCCGTAGAATACAATATGTTACCGTATGATGGATTACTGTATTTTACCGTAAACTTGAACCAATTTTACTATGAATTTACTGTGATTTACTGGCAGTCGACACTAGCAACTTACTGTTTTATTTACAGTGCCCTACCGTAATATACGGTATGTTGCTGTATATTGGATTACAGTTTGTTACCATAGGATTACTGTTTTTGTGGTATAAATGCCAGAATGTTACCGTTTGCTTATAAACTTTTGCATTTAATTCCCCACAAATTAAAGAAAGACAACCAAACTCATTTCAGTGATGGTGGTTGGAGTTTATTAGATGTCTTTAAGACAAAAATGTTAGACATTTGTAACCAAGAACAAAACATAAAATATGCCGCATGTATACAATAATAAAAAAATGAATCATAAAATTATTAGGAACAAGGTAAACTAACTGCAACAATACGCTATGGAACACTTTCAATTGACCGCAGCAAACGGCTGGCGTCCTTAATCCAGTGCCTCTGTAAAACAAACCAAAATAAAATATTTAGAAACACTGTCATTGGTAAAATAAAATGAACAGCACAGGTGTTCTGGATGAACTGAGATTACGCGTCTGACGTCACGTTCAGCAGCAGTCGGTCACGATTAACACTCAAATGACTTTTAGGCAATGAACACTTTGAATAATACAAATATTTATAATCTTTACATTCTGGCCACTGAAACGACGGCGGAGCGGCACGTCGGATGGGGAGGGTGTGCTGTGCAGCGTAAGGTTGGTGGTTCGAATCCTGGCTGCTCCCTGTGTCAAGTTGAAGTGTCCCTGAGCAAGACACCTAACCCCCAAATACTCCACATAAAATGATGTCAAACCATGGCCGTTTTCGATAAAAGTGACACCTGCACTGCAAAACAAATCCGTGAAATATACGGTAAATTACTGGCAGCTGTGGTTGCCAGAGGTTTACCGTAAAAAATAAAGTGACGCCGTATAAGACATTACGGTATGTTTTTTTGCACCCGTAAACTTCCCAGTTGAGGACAGTTTTGTTTCCAGTAAATGATCATAAAAACAACGGACACACTGCAAAAACAATTCTGTGAAATATACGGTATTTCGACATGGCATGGCCGTTAATTTACAAGCAAGGGATGGAAATTTAACTGTTACAGTTATTATGACATACTGTAAGATACCGTTAGAAATGCACCGTAAATTTACAGCAATTTGTTACAGTGTAGTATGTGTCCGTCCAGATGGACATTGTGTTAGTGGAAGAAGTCTTTCACACGAACCCATTCATAAAGCAATCCCTAATAATCCCTCTAATACGGAGAGACGACTCTTTTGCATAACATCTGCAGGGTTGACAGTTTAAAAAAAAAAGCATTCAAGACGAATCAGCAGAGCAGCGCGTCAGCCCCAATTTGTTTCCTATAAATCCTCCATTTCCTCCCCCCTCCGTTTTCTCTCACCCCCACCCCTCCGTGCGCTCGCTGCACCTGAGCTGTCGCCGCTGCTCGCGCGTCACGCCATGCCCGCTGATTCGTTGGACCTTGCTCGCGGTCGGACCGGGCGCAGACCGAGTTGAGCCCTTTGCGAAGTGACCGCAGTGCTCTGCGGGTCTCTCCATCCTGCGGCCGCTGCCTCTGACCTGCGCGCGTTTATCCCACAAACTTTTATCGTCCTTGTTTTTACGCGCGGGTTCCGGCATTCTGGACGATTGGCTGTGGTGACGTCGCTGCTGCTTCTCCACCAACGACCCCGGCGATCTGCATGAGAACTTCGAGAGGGACCATGTGCGTGTACGTGGCCGTGGCCGTGGCGCTGGTTTGCGGGGTGTCGGGTGAGTAGCGCAACTTCTCTGGTTGACTCATTTTGAGGCTTATTAATCGTGCGCAATCTGCGCGGTCGTGCAGAACAATTGTTTGATGAAGAAGCATGCAGGCGGTTTTCTGAGCGACTCAAAAATGAATCCGGAATGAATCTAAATTTAAGTGGAGTTAATGTGGAGCAGAATCCGATTTTTGTGTTTTTATCCCATTTCCATTGAGTGCTGTGGATCTGGTTTCGTCTGTTTCTTCCTGAGCAGTAATCCATCACCCTGTTATTTCATAATGTGAGCTGCATCAGTCGCGGTCCGGTGTTCCTGCTCGCATCCTTTGTCAAGGACACTTACAGGTCCACGTGAAGCCCGGAGAACCAAAGGTATCAAAGGTCTCCGCACACCTGAGTAGGACTGACAGGACGCCTCATAAACAATCTCATAAATCAATCTTTGACAATCTGAAAATCCATATCAAGATATCCAATGATATCCAGGGTCCCAATTAAGTGAGATTTCTTCTTTTTTTGGGGGGGGGATTTGAAGATGACATGTACTCTGACCCTATGTGACGATCGCCTTCTGGCGTGTGACTGTGGACCAGTTCGCCTTTGTCAATTGAGGTCCAAGCGGCTGATGCACTCATGGTACCGTGAGGCTCCGGGGGGGCGGTCGAGACAGGAATCCGCTGCATGACGGCTTGCTTTCTATCTCGAGCTGCGGAGCAAAAAAAAAGCAATGAATAAATCATAATGGGCCATCCCCTGTGCCCCCTTTGGGAAAAATGTCTTTCCTAGCAACCAATTAAGATTCTACCGTTTACATTGTGTCAGTCAACAGACGACAGGCAGCGCTCCGGCTGCGGCTGGGATCGACTCACAGCCGGCCTGCCTTAAGGGGCCGTGGAGCCCGCGGTATTTTGGCGATGCACCTGGCACAGCTGGTTCTGGTTCTTCCTTATCAGCTTCTGTTTGTCTGACTCGGTTTCTTGAATCTGCAGCAGAGGCAGTCGATGAGACCGAGTTATCTGAGAGGCCACTCTAGCAAATCATTGTTTCCCTCCGTTGAGTGTGGAAAAGCTCATGAACAGCAGCTGAGGGATTGTTGTCATGTACGGGACAGTGATGCACACGACAGACGTCACCGAGAATAACCAACAAAATAAAATGTCAGTATTGATGCACGACACATACACTGTCAACACGCAAGAACCACGGATATCGCTTCTTATTTCATTTCCCAAGCAAGACACAGAATATTGATTCAGTGAAACGAAGGCCAAGAAAGTTTCCCCACAAAAACAATGTCTTCTTCCATCCTCACTTTTAACTGAAGATGCCAAGCACTTGATCAGGTGTCCACCAGTCCTCAGACACAGTCAAACACCCCTAAACAGAGCAAACCGTTGGATTTCAGGGCTTTCTTTAAAATGTAAATGACACCAGTGCTGTCTCAGGTGGACTCAATATGTCCGTCTTGACCTTGCATGCAGTCAGAAGAATATTGCAATTTTGAGCTGCGGTCCTGAAAAGGTGTACTTGAGCATGGAGAGCATGGAGCGCAGAGTGGGAGAGCACTATATCACCAAAGACATTTAGACAGCGTAGAGCGTGATGGGAATGCGTTCCACTTTTATATTCTCTAATCCCAGATGCACCTGCTGTACGTTTTTTTTATTGGGATATATTCTCTTTATCATCCTGAAAAGGAAGGTTAAATGCAAACTGCTGCACAGTGATCCAAGATATCTTTTTTCATTTCCACTGTTATAGCTTTTTGTCTCCTTTGTCACCTTTAGCTGAGGCTGTGCAACGTGGCCATGAAACCCTCAGTCGCAGTATTATACAAAAGAAACCCCCAAACAACATAAACTCCCTCATCCCATCTAAAGCACTTTACATCAAATAACTTAAAAACTGACTCGCTAACGGCTTTTTTTATGACAACTTTAAGACAGGCAGTAAACAGATTATAAAATGTATTTTCTCCTTCAACGTGACCCTGAACTAAGGTCAAAGCCATCGGATCTTAGTTCATAGATAAACGGTCTCTCGGGACCCAGCAGGAGGATTTATCCTCCAAAGAGCTTCTATCTTGCCAGAGAAGTTATTCAACCAGCAAACTCCTCTGTGATGTCTGGTCTATTACCCAGAAAAATAATCCAGACATGTTCCCAGAGAAAATTCAGAAAAATATGATTAAAAATGTGCAGTATATTTTTAACAAGTAGGGATGGCTTAAGACCTTTGTGAGGTGAGACATAATGACATCATCAATCAGTGTTTTAGTGTGGATCAAGCTGTTGAGTGCTTCGTTGATAATGAGGTGAATAATAAATTACATTTCCTTCTTTATTCGTTCCAGACAGATATTTCTCACTTTAGAGGCTTGTTGAGCCAGATGCACATTTCCATTCACCACATTTTATCCGTTTGTATTGTTTGTTTGATGCTGCTGCTGCTGCTTAACTTAACGGCTGCAAGTCGCCACACACAACTGTTGATTAAAGAAGATTTATCATCTGAACATTAGCGGCAAACTACTGCGTGTGCAAACACATTATAGAGCCATGCCTACCTGAGCGGGGCGGGAAGCCGCTCTCCCTCTGTGTGTCTTCATCTGAGCTTCTGTTCTTTGATCAGACAAATGGATACTTAAGCTTCCTTCATGAGACGCAGAAAGTCATCCCGCTAAAGCTACTCCCGTAGCGCTTCCTACCACCAGACTCAAACGTCTGGGGAGCCGGATGTGGGTCGGTCAGCGGTGGGCCGGTTGTTGCCGGACCTCCGCTGTGGTTCGACCTACTTTGTGTGTAATCTGACCACGTGGCACCGATGCAGGGTAAAACATTCAGACAGCCTTGTTTACTCGGTCACACAAGGGCACCGGTATTCAACTGACAAAGTTCTACAACCAATAAAAACTTCCTCACAGTAACTTTGATTGATATCTCTTGATTCAGGGCAGACCAGCGTCAGAAATGCCACCTCCGTAATCTCACTCTTGCATTTTCTGCTTTGTTTATAGCACTAAATGTCACTGAGGACACGGCGGCGTGCCCTCTTGGATATTTCCCGTGTGGGAACCTGACCATGTGCCTCCCTCAAGTCCTGCACTGCAATGGCATCGATGACTGCGGCAATCAAGCAGACGAGGAGAACTGTGGTAATTCAGTGTTTCTACTTTTTATGATGGGCTGCTGTTTCACCTTAATGCCTCCGGCTGCTTCACCGGCTGTGTGGGGCACATACGGCCAAGAGGAGAAGCTTTATTTCTAAAGAGTAACTTTACCCTCAGGAATCAGGAAACATTTATTACGAAAATATGTCAAACATACAAGGAATTTGATTTGGCGGTTGGTGCGTAACAGTAGACAGTGTAACAATAGACAACAAGACAGCAGTGCACAAGTAATGAAATAAAATGAAATGCTAATGCAATGGTTTAGTAGAATAAAGCTATGGGTTAGTTTAAAATAAGAGAATAAAGTTAAAGTTAAAAATTAAAAATATTTTAAAAGTTTAAAAATATTTAAAGAAATTAAAATGTGTGCAGAATGAAAGAAATATCTGAGCTGGTAAATGACTGTATTCTATACATGTTGGCAACGTCTTTATTTGAAAAGGAGCAATGCAGAACGATTACGATTAACCTTAACATTAGCATTAACCTTGTATTACATAAGGAGAGATGTAAAGTAACAGGTAAAAAAAAGTCAAAATATGTAAAAAAAAAAAAAAGAAAAAGAAAAAGAAAGAAAGAACAAGTCAATATTCAACAAGAAATGTTTAGAAAAAAAGAGTTAGGTCAAAAAAAGTTTTAAAGTCTAAAAATGTTAAGGCAAAAAAGTTGAAGGAAGTCAAACAACGTTAAAAAATATCGTTGAAAAATTAGGTTGAAAAATATTTTGAAAAAAAGTCTTAAAACAGATCGAGAAAGTTTAATAAAGTCCCAAATGTTTGTGAGTGGAACAATGTGCTTAAAACAGTCTTAAAACATAAATGAGCACCTTAATGATGGAGGGATGATTTCGAGCATAAAACCGGGTCTGATGAACGCCGCGATTTCAGGGGTGTCGGAAACGCAGCCAACGAGCTTCATCTTATCTGGGATTGTTGTGTCATTGCATCAGAATGTCTGTTAATGTCTGAACGGTGCAGACACGAGGGCAAGCCGGTAGGTGGGCGCCACGCTTCCATCAGCTTAATGCGCTGCAACGAGCGCGTTGGGGGCCACGCTTACATGCACCAACCTGCACCGGCTGTAAAGGAAGCGAAAAGCAGCTGCGACCACAACACGCTGACAGAAATCATTGTGGCACGTTTTTGTTAACTAATAATACACACTTTCAACCCGAAGAACCGCAAATATGCCAGGTAACACTCTAAAAGAATCCGACCGACTGCATGACCAATTTACCTCGAAGAGGCGATTATCATTCATGACGCGCGTGCTGAAAGAAAATACGCTCATAAAACACCTGTCAAATTATGACGAAGGAATTCCTCTGACTCCCAATCATTCGCCGCGCTCGAGAGTCACCGTGCAGGCAGCCTGGTGATCCGATGTCCGCTGTGTTTGCAGCCAGAGCTGCTGCTTGATGCGGTCTCTTCAACGCTGGAAGCTTTTAATTACCGTTCATGGAAGGAGACTTGCTAGCTAACGACGTGTTACACCATCGTCAGGCTCGGTGTTGTGGGCCTGACGAAAGAAAGTTCTTACCTCCAGCAGAGGACGGGACAGCGGGACGCTCGCATGCAGAGAGGGTCCCGAGCAGGTCACGGAGTCCTTTAATCATCCGTGATTGAACAATAACATGAGGCATGAAGCAGCCCGTCCGTCATCTATACAAGGCCGCACACAGGCGAACAAGAGCTGCGACCTCTGACCTTGACTGTCGCACTCCAACAAAATCTGCCTCCTCCAACACATCGTATTTTCACGTTACTACTGAGGAGAAACTCTTTGTTTCGTAAAGTGAGAGTGAAAATGACTGCTGGTTATAACACTGTTAACGTGGCTTCAGAAGGAAAAATCCACAGCAGATGTTTCAAACGCTCTTTGCAGCATTGATTTGTAATCCATTCTTATTCCGGTCGATCTTCTCTTCAGTTATGTAAGCTTTAGCTCTTCCTTTTCCACGATCCACTCTCCCACGCACGCTTAAGCAATAACTAGTCCTAACTATTAGTTTTATACGTGTATTACAAATTAGTATTAATTGAGAGCTTTGACAATAAATAAATGAAAAACTGATACTCTGACTCCCTCATTTGTACCCTATGGTTGAATGCACTTATTGTACGTCGCTTTGGATAAAAGCGTCAGCTAAATGACATGTAATGTAATGTAATGTAATGTAATGTATCAACGCCTCACTTATTTTTCATCTAAATTAACGCAGGTGTAATTTTTCAGCCTGATCTCCAAAACCTGTACGAAAATCTTGAAGATACAAATTCGCAGTGATACATACTAAATAAATAGGGACCGCAACCGATGACGTCACCCTGTTCAAAGTGAACGGGGACCTGCGCCCCGTAAACACACTTCGTGAAGTCTAACCATGTAAAATAAACGTGTTATGATTGCATTTTTAACGAGAAATCAATGTTAACTTGTAAGAATAGAAAACTAACCCTAACCCCCTCAAAAAAACCAACATGGCGGAGAGACGTTCACTCAAGAATCCAACATGGTCCGCCATGTTGTTCACTCAGGGGGCGTGGTTAACCGCCGCCAGTTCCTACGTATTGTTACGAATTTCTATGTCAAATATTTCGTGTACATTTTTACGAACAGGTTTTTGGAGATCACGTTGAATTTGCGGTACCGTGGAAGTTTGGCATGTTTGCGTAGCGTGCCGATTTTAAATTGTGTCTCACTACAGTTTAGTACAGCTGCATCGGCCAGAAGGTCGACAGAAGATTCCTGCCGTCAAAAATACTGAGAACTGATGAACGGTGCAAAATAAAGACCAAACCAACAAATGTAGAACGTCATTTACTTAATTCACATGGAAAACCGTACCTGTTATCTGGGTCAAATCTAAATTGCTTTTGATAAAATAACTCATCCAATGGTTTGCCGCTAATTTAATTAGTAACGCTGCTGCTGCAGTAGAATGTGTGTAGAACTCTCTCAACATTGCAGCACATTAAATCCGATCGGGGAAGTTGTTCAGCTCGTCTGTGTGTTTTGCTGTATTTGCTCTCCCGTGCCTCCTGGTTGCTTTACCTCCTGCCATTGTTTAGTTTCTCACCTGTTTTGTTCCTCAGCTGTGTCCTTTTATCTGGTCAGACCTCCCAGTACTTACACGCCTTTTTTATTTCCATACAGCGTCATTATTCCCCTGGGCGTCTGTTCAGTGGCTCAAAGCTCTCAGTAAACTTTGGGTGGGTTTTTTTTTGCCCTTCGCTTCATCCTCGTGTGATCCGTCTGTGTGTGGGAATGTGTGTGTCCTTGGTCTGAATGAGTGTGCAGCGTCTTCATCCGGGGGATGATGTCATAGCTTTGATGAAAAGTATACAAGACCAAGGACAGAGTTTCACAGAAGTAGATCATAGGGGAAAGTTGTGAATGGTACAACATTTTTTGAGGGATGACTAATTGGATTACGACTGGAAAAGGCTCTTTCAAGAGACGTTTGTACTCAAAATGCAAGGCAAATGTTTGCTAACAGTAACAAAGAACAGCTTTCTTCCTAAAGTGAGATCTCCGGGACACGATAAATGAACAAAACATACTTGAAAAACGATTTTTTTACAGGTAGCGGGTGTGTGAATTTGGTGACAAAAAGCCATTTATCTGTCTGGCAGATGTGATTCTATTCCTGCCGTGTCTGCTAACAGAATGTCTGGGACATTCTTCCTCTGTGAATGTGTGCAAGCTTCCACTAACCAACATCCATCTCCAATTCCTGCTCATTTAGAGCAGCCTGAGGCATTTACACTGAATACCCAACGTCCTGCTCCAGAACAAACCATTAGTGCAAATGGCCGTAAATGTTCCCACAGACTTGTCTTCTTCGATGACCCCCCCTCTGGCTCTTCAGGACTTTATTCGGACAATATTTGCCAATTCGATTTTCAATCAAGAAAGTCACCTTTTGATTCCTCAACATAATCCTAATCCACAACGGTGTCAGCTGGTTTTCTCCTGAGGAACCAGCAGGCGAGCGGCTGTCTGAGCCCCAGAGAGCATATTGCTGGTCATCAACAGCTCCACACTCAAAGGCACCGATGGTACAAGTGTTTTCCCTCTGTCACCGAGGATGCTTGTTAGGAAAGGGGGAGAGGTGTGAGGGTGGGTAGTCATCAGTCATCATGTTTTGGGAGAAAGGATGTTATAATTATATATAATAAGCGCATCAGCCGCTTGGTCACAGTGTGACGCTTGCGTCAGATTGGTTGGGGGAAAAGGACTTGCAGGTGTTTTTATCCATACCATGAACATCAGAGCAGAGATTGGCTTCTCTCATATTTAGATGTGGAATCAATGGTTTGTTTGATACTTATTTTTATCATATTTCTCATCACAAAAACATGACAACTCAGAGCTTTCAAGCACTTTGCTGCTGGAAAATAGATGATGATAGAGACTGAAGCCACGAGACTTTGCCCTTTCATGCTCCGGTTGCTGCGTCCCATTTGTTGCCGGGCTTCAGATGAGCTGTGGTGGGGTCGCACCACCTGCTTTTGTTGGCTTTCTTAACTCCATCTCCACAAATAATCCACAGACCGAAAGTGATGCGCTGGCGTCGGCCTTTTTAAACGTAAACCTTGTGCTCTACAAGGGCGTCAATGCTTCGCTCCCCTTGAAGCCCCAGTAGGTAGCAGTATCCATCGTTGCTGTTGTAATCCCCACTACAAGATGCCTTATGTACTGTAGATCACAGCGATCTATACTGTGTCAAGGCTTTCCCCAAATAGCATCCATCAAGACAACGATTGGGAAATGGATTTGAAACATACGAAGCCTCCATAACATCGCCGTTTTTCGGAGCCTGTTTGATTTGGAACAGTAACTACATAAGAAAAGGTTTCTGTTCCACGCTGTTTGGTGTATATCATGTTAGAGAAAAGCATCACAAGCGCTGAAAGAATAAGACGTGGCCCCTAAATCCGCTCACTAACCTGCACTCCGGCGTGAGGATCGTGTGACTGGGTCCTGTAGGTTCATCTACAAAATGTGAACTTTTAGCATTTCTATATTTCGGAGTCCGAGTAGGTCGTCCGACTCCCACAAGCAAAGTTCTTTCTTTTATTTAATTCCACTGCTGCAGAAAAAATTACCATAGCAGACTGTCAAAATAAGCTGTTTTTCCAATAAACTGAAGCAAGTGGCACAGACTGTCTAAGCACTGTGGCAGCATCTCTAGGAAATCCTTCAGTGTGGCTTTGCAGAAAAGAAAATCATATCTTCTATGAACAACATCCTTTTTTAAATGCAGTTTTTTTTCTCCAGATTACTATACTATAGCAACCGTTTTGTTAAAACTACAGCAGCCACTATTTCACAATTACCTTTCAGTATGAACCTGCTTGGGTAAATTATATTTTATTTTATAAATATTCATTGTTGATAAATGCCTCAGTTATGATGTCGTTTTGGAAATATTCTTATATGATTCATTGAAGCAGTGAGTTTGTGGTCTTTATAATTAAATATCCGATACTAGTGCAAGAAATATTGCACAAGCCCCAAACCAAAATAATTAAACATTATAAATAACCATCCGGGACCTTGCTTGAAAAAGTTATTATGTTTTTAGAAAGCCTGAATTAATCACACAAGCACTGGCAAACGCTGACTGACAGCAGCTTGCATTTAGATTTAGAGTTTCTCTGTTGTCGTGACATTGTGTTCACCTTTTCACACAACAATCCTGCTACGGTTGACTGTATATAAAGCAAACCCTCAATCTCCATTTTGTCGGAGGACTGAAAGAGCTTCTGAACACCGTATCAACGCCGGCTGCTTGTCAGAGTTTGCAGGACATCAAAGCCGGAAGCTTCAGTCGTCTGAAAGATGAAATGCTGGTTTTTCACTCCGGGAGTCGCTGAGCGCCGAATACGGCTCAGAGCGAAGGAGGACAAAAAACGGTCCGTTGTTTCCTGCGACGCCACGAACAAGGAACCGTGTCAGAGAAACACAACAAACATAACATAAGAGGAAAATGTTGTTTCATATCATTAAGAACTCTCCGTTTCCTTTGGTTTTTAATCACCTCGGAACGAGATTCACGAACACGACTCGGCCGAGCCGGCCGCCATTTTTCCACGGTGGCCCTAAACGGACAAACCAAAGATGGGCTCTCGATCGGCAGCCGCGGTTCTCCTTGGCGCACGGGGAAAGCTCTCTGCGCCGTTTAGTTTTTTCTTCATTTAAATGGGACAAAGCTTTGTTCCGGCTGCGTTGTCACGGCACAAAGGCCGACGTAACATTGTAGCGCCGTGGTGCAGGGGTGGAGAGGGTGCACTGGGAACCGCAAGGGCCCTGGCTGCCCCGTGTCCCTGAGCAAGACGCCTAACCCCTAAAAATGCAATGGAAGTCGCTTTGGATAAAAAAGCGTCAGATACATGACCTGTAATGTGATCAAATCCACTGTTGCTTCATTGAGTCTGGTTTCTGTTCAGAAAGACAGTCAGTAATTTCTCTAATAAACACATTGTATCAGTCGCTTCCTGTTGTCAGTGATTTAAAGTCACTTCTTTACTAAAGTTGTGTTTGTAATGAATGAGCCCTTTGGATCAACTGTTTGTCACCTAAATGAATTTGTTAACCAGCTTCATGCCTTTGCTGGTAAATTGCTGAGTTTCTTCTACCTTCACATGGGAACAAGCTTCGGTTTACAAACGTGGTCTCGTACTTCTTCAAACAAATGCTGTGCAGCATGAAATGTGTGACAAGAAGGACCCAGGAATGGATCGATTCAGGAGCATTCCTGGATTAGGCTTTATGTGTGAAAAGGGATTAGGTGCAAAGCCTGCTCTCTTTACGTCAATCTTTGCAAACACCCGCTGTGTATTTGTTCCGAGCTCAACCTAAATGCTGGTGTGACTCTGGTCTCCACAGGTTAAAACTCTTTCAGAAGATCAGATTCTTTGACGAATGAGGAAAGACGTACAGTCGAGTTTCTCATTTCAAGCCCATTGTGGTGCGATGTGATTATTTCAAAATGAACATCAAAGACTTAAGGTGGATGAAGTGTTTTCTAAGAATCGATTCATTCAGCCGTTTCAGCTCCCTTTGTACTTTGTGCTTTTAGCTACTTGCAGTGCATTAAAAAAAGGCTTTCAGCTGCAGATGTAAAGATTTGCACCGAATAAAAACTCAGAACGACAAAGCCAATTCTCTCCCGGCGGGCGATTGGAAGTGGCTTGGCTATGGACGATGAGGTGACGGAGCAGTGATCCCACTCGCCCCCCTGGCAGGAAATAGTTCTTCCAGCCGAGGTTTGGTCAGCTTCAGAGCGCGTAGACCCGTGCACAATGAGAAAAGCCGAAACGGCTCCCTGGATCCTAGAACACTCCACGCATGCTGCTGATGCCCAGTTCTATTCACTTAAGAGTCCCAGGTGGTTCCTGACCAGATGTCTAGAAGGAAATCGAGTGGAAGATGGAGGTCACAGCACCGGGGCTGATGTCTTGTTTGGGATTCTTCAAGGAGCCGTGTAGGTCAGACCCTTGGTTTGAGATGTTTTTCCTGGTCCCTTTTGATCGATCTGAAGTCGGCCTGCAGAGGAGCGCGCTGCCGTCCTCCACCTGGTTGAAGTCGTGGACAGATGGTGGAAAGGTTTCGGCTGGTTACAGACGGGCCGACGTCCTCTCTGTGTGTTTGCGGTCTCACGTCTTTTGAGTTTGACCTCCAATGCGTCACGTCGTTTCTGCTGTCTCTCCCCCTCCGCCTCCAATTTGATTCACTGCGACTGCATCCGCGTTTTAAATATCGGTTTCATTGAGAATCAGTTCATTTAACTTATGTCTGTCATCACAGGGATTTAACGAGTCACAAATTAATCTGCATTTTCAAGGCACAGTCGAAAGCGGCCGTGAAATTCTGAAAATTTCACTTCCAGGGTTAATCAGAAGATGGAATCACATTGATGGTTTTCCTTCCCATCTAATTGCACGGTTGATGGAAAATAATGTAAACTAAATATGGTATTCCATCACATGCCGTGTCAGTGACTAATTGCAGAAAGATAGATTCCCTTTGTGGTGTCTTAACCATGCATGGCTTTTCATAAATGTAGATTAGCTTGAGACCAACCGTTTTGAAGATTGATGAATGGAGCGCAAAAACCCATCCATCCATCCATTGTCAAACCGCTTATCCTGCACACAGGGTCGCGGGGGGGCTGGAGTCCATCCCAGCCAACTTCGGCCGATAGACAGGGTTCATCCTGGATTGGTCGCCAGCCAATCGCAGGGCAACACAGAGACACACAACCATTCACACTCACATTCACACATCTACGGGCAATTTAGAGTCACCAATCAACCTGATCCCCAGAGCATGTCTTTGGACTGTGGGAGGAAGCCGGAGAACCCGGAGAGAACCCACGCAGACACGGGGAGAACATGCAGACTCCACACAGAAAGGCCACTGGGCGGAATCGAACCCAGGACCTTCTTGCTGTGAGGCGACAGTGGCGACAATCATTAAAACTTTCTGTGTATTTTGTCGTTAGCTTTTTCAGAAGCAATCAATGTTTGGCTTCACCCCCCCTCCCCCCTCCCCCTTCCCCTCCAACATTGATTCTTCAATCGTAGCTTAGTGACCGCATTGAAGCAACAGCGGGTTTTTCCAAACTTTCGGCACTCTATATTTTCAAACGCACGAGCAAAGCGTATTGAGTGGATGGAAATTGCCTGCAGTCATCTTCGTCATTTGTTGGAGTCCGCTTTACTTCGGAGGACGAGTGCATTCGATCTCAAGCAGCACCTCGTCGCCTTGATAGACCCCCAACACACAGTTTGTGGCTTCACGTTCCTGTTTGTTTAAGTCGATCCCGGATGATTAAGGCGAGTGGTGGCAGATATGTTGGGCTCGTACCTAATTTAAGCCCCTTTCCCACTGCTGCTTGTGGATCGTTGCTTGTATTTTCCTGTCAGTTGTCTCGGTGCTGGTTGAAACATACTTGACTATTTGGCGAAGGGTTCTAGAGAAAAGTTGAGGGACGGGGTTCTAGACCAGACCCCTCCATGAATGACCTCCGCCTGGCAGACGAGCTGAACCACTTCTACCGCAGATGCAATAGTCAATGTCCTGACTCTATCCCCCACCGCTCCACCAACCTGCCCCCGACCCCCGCCCCTCCCTTCCCCTGGAAGCGGCGCGTGAAGCTGGGGAAACACGTCTCTGCGTTCTCTCCCCTCTGCTCTTCCTCCTGTACACCAACAGCTGCACCTCCAGCCACCAGTCCGTCAAGCTCCTGAAGTTCGCAGACGACACCACCCTCATCGGACTGATCTCTGACGTTCTGGTGTCGTGGTGCAGCCAGAACAACCCGGAGCTCAACGCTCTAAAGACAGTGGAGATGGTCGTGTATTTTAGGAATCTGCCCTCCCTCTGGGACCCTGAAGCGAGATAGAAAGATGGTGGCCGACCCCTCTCGCCCCGGACAAAAACTGTTTGTGCCCGTTCCATCTGGCAGGAGGTTGAAGTCCATCAGGACCAAGACTTCACGCCACACAAACGGCAGTCGGGCTCATCAACAGAACCGTGTCCCCCACTGACTGACATCTGACATCCCGCCCGTCACTCCCTCCACAACACGCACATACACTTTTTAAACTCTTTATTTTCAATTTAAATACCTCTTGCACTATGTGATCTTGTCTGTCTTGTTGTCCCTTGTCTTACCGTTATGCACCAACCGCCAAGTCAAATTCCTTGTATGTCTGACATATTTTGGTAATAAATGTTCCTGATTCCTGACATGGGAGCTTTAACGGGTCAATGAGAGGAAGTCGAGGCTTACATGACATCCATGTGTGAACAACAACCCGCATGGGGATTAAATGCAACCCCTCTGGCAATGTCTTGTCTGATTTACTAGTTGTAAATACAACAGAATCCTCATGGACACTAAATTCTCATAACCTTGTCAGCAACGGAGCAGATCCCGTTGTGATTGCACGGAGAAATATAGTTTTTTAAGTTCAGTGACTCACGGATCCGTCTCGCATTACGCAGCTTTTAAAAAGCATCCCGCTTGTATCTGTATTCAGTTGTGGGACTGAGAGAAATACCAGTATTTATTCCAAAAGCTAGTTGTGCGTACAATGATTGAATGTTGTGTAAAGGCGACTGCATTTAGAGCAGACTTAATCGTTTTCCTATGTTTGTTTATCCACGAGTGATGTATCAACACGACGCATTTCATCACCTTTTTCATACGTTGTCTGGAACTATTTATGTCTCCTGTGATACCGTTTCATCTTTATATAAAACACTGGCTGCCTTTTGTGTCGGTGCTGCTTTGGGTTGCATCAGAAAAAAAGGGGAAAAAAAAGTGTTGTTGTTTTTTGGACTAAATAACAAAGCTGCATCCGTCGGAACGAGTCAAACAGAATCCATAAAAATGACCTTTGGATGCAGCTTTTTCACGAAGCAAAGGGATCCATTCGTCATAGCGACTCCCGCCGTAGCTCTCGCGGAGTAAACTTTAGAGTCGACACGCAGAGTTAACAGATTAATGCCGACACCAATCACACCAAGTCAATACCAAGTCCACGGAACCATTATCACATGATCAACCCAGAACTCGTATTCAACGGGAGGTGTGCTTCAAACGCGTTATCAGGAGTCCAATTAGCCGTGACAACATTATTAAAACCTGCGAGATTAAAAACCAGCTCATCCCGGAGGGAAGAAGGAAGGCTGGACGAGGGGATCATCTTCTCGATCACTTCCGAGCTCATCTGAGGATCCTGCTCTCAAAAAGGAAAGAACTGAGCGCTGTGATTTTTTCATTTTAATTTTGGCTGATGGGGGAGCTGATTCATAAATACTGGGCTGTGGGATTCGCATCGACGCTGCAGTGAGTCTGTCAGTGACCTCCGGCCTATTTTTAATGTTCTGCTGCTCACTAATTATATTATATTAATATTGAAAGTAGGTCGTTTAATGTGCAATAACTGTCACCCACGTAACGATGATGCAATTTCAACATTGTTGGGATTAATGTTTTTTTCCGCATTTATTTGATGTTGTTTAAGTTACGTCATTTATTCATAACCGAACTTAACTCATGTGTATGAGTACGTGTATGTGTTTCCCATTAATGAGGTACGTTTTAAGTGATAAATTACACGATCATGGGAATCCAAACCACAATTCATTAAGACATTTAAATTAAGAATATCAACCCAATTAAGGTGCTTCTAGAAGAGAAAAATGTTGGTATTCTTGTATATGTGTGGAAATATTATGTTAACTTTGATAATCTGCAGTTTTTCCACTGAGATCCAAACTCAAAGCCCAATATTAAATGAATATGCACCCTGCTGATTCATTCAAAACAGCTTGGTTTCTAGTTGTTAATACACAACATGTACCACCAAACACGAGGTGTGTGTCCTGAGGAACAAGCAAGCGCACTATAAATCGCACACGGCGCTGACCTACTTTGCTGAGCAGAATGGAAGACGTGCTCGTCACGAGAATAAGAATAGCCGATCTACCTTAAGGCCAACGAAGCACGGCAACTCGGTTCAGGTCTCTACGAGATTTATCCTTCTGACTCAACCTTTTGTGCACTCGATGCCTCTGTATTTAGACGTCTATTGACTAACTACATTTGGGGTTTCTAAATACCCTGTAATACCAGCCAGGCCTAAACATCTTACCAAATGGGAAATGCCTTTCATTTTTGGAAACTGGGATGGTCCACAGCCGTGTTCTTCTTCTTGTCCTTTATTTGACTTGAGATGGGCCATGTGCTCAATATCAATAGGATGAGTTGTAATGACTTTAGTGATCTTCTCAGTTTCTGATACTTTGCTTTGTGACAAAAGACTTTGCAACATCACCTCTTTGCACTTTGACCTAAAACAAGGCTTAGTCAGAAAGTTAACCAGGTTTCCAAAAATAAATGAGTAGGCTTGCTTCAAAGATGCTTCAAGGCGTAATTGTTCCTCATTGTATGTCCAATCCACTTCAGGCGCCGTTGTATTAGCGATACAAGTTAGCCTGCTATAAGCTGCCAGACAGACAATAATGATTTTAAAGGCCGTCCCTGACTACTGCTACTACTACTTTTTACTCCTCGCTCAAATAATTGAATCCACTTGATCTTCATTTCAACCCTCTCGCCGCTATTAAAGGCGGAGCTTGTGAACGTCGCCACCTGGGCACAGTTGGTATGCGGATCATGTGGAGTCTCCATCACCTGTTGGGTCTGTGAGGTGAAATCAATGCAGCCTCGTTACTTCACATGATTCATTGGGTGATTTCTTTGAATTTCACCATTGGTACTGAATCTGAAGGGTTTATATAACCGCTCCGAATCAATGGAGGACTCAGGGCAGCTGTGATGAAATCGTTGCACATATTCAATAAGGAATTATTCATCCTTACAAAAGATATGGAGTGTTACTCAAGGAAAACTCCTCTTTATCCAAGCTATGAGCAATATTTCAGGTTTGGCCAGTTTTAAAGTCACTGCATGTTGCTTAAACATTAACTTCCACCAGCTATTTTTCCCAGAAGACATTGCACACAGTTATTAAAAGTGACGTATTGTATCTAATAGTATCAACATGAAAAAGAGAAGCCTGGCTCCTCTCACGATCATTGAGGAAATAAATGGCTAAATAATGGAAATCACTTTGAGTTGATAATATCATACATAACTTCTCCGTTTTTAGCTGTTGGAAGATTCATTTTTTTCTTCATTCTTAAGATCTGACATCTACTGCATCACTATTACTGTTATTGCCTTTTTTTCTAATTGCCCTGTCTAATCGTGACAGGGCCATTAGGGGGGGAAGCCACCTGGGGAAATATACCCCAGGAAATGTCAGTTAAACAACCTTTAGCTTTAAGGCCGCCTGATCAACTCCTGATATTTAAACATCGGTTTTGTTAACAAAGGAACCAACTACGTTTGTCATCCACTGCTGTCTTGGTCTTGGGGCTCTGGAACGTTGGGGAATCGTGAGTTAACCTTTTGATGTACAGCAATGGTTTCCACTACACAGGCCGAGGTCATTCTGTCACAAAGGTCGGAGGGAACTGAACTACCTCAAACATGGTTTTAAAGGAGAAATGCTGGCTTGTAATCGCTGCCTTTGTCCGGTACTCTTTTCCCAGGAGATAATAACGGGTGGCCCCATCTTTTCGACAAGTATTTTGGAATGCCCAGCTACAACGCGGGGACCAGGTCCAACGTCTGCTGTAAGTACTGGTATTCTCTATACGGCATCTACCCATGTTTCAACTGAAAATCATTTGAGCCGCCATCGCTTCGGCAGCGATATTAATGGCCTCGATAGTCTTGTTTCTCTTTGTCGCGCCCACTGCTGGTTTATAGATCTGTTTTCTTTGAAAGGAACCCGTGTGCGAGCGTGAAAGCAGCGCGGCTTTTACCACCGGCTGCTGTTGAGAAGCGGTGCACAACGGCACGCTGGTTGATGGTGAAAGATGATGTCATAATGGGTTTTCCTTTGTGGGGATGTGATGGGTGCAGCTTCAGGGTGAAGCGGGGTCATTCCCACATCGTGGAGGTTCAGATGAAGAGTATACGTAAATAAACTACCTTTATTAATGCTACTGATAAGCTTCAGACAATTTGAGTTTAACAAATATTTAGTTTTCTTTCATCCATTAAAAGTTAATTGACTGTTTAATTAAGGTGAATTAAGGCTTACTTTCTCGCCAATGTGTGGAGTTAAAGGCGGGGGATATGAGAATGAATAGGCATACGTGTGTGTGTGTGTATGCGTGAAATGTTACATTGGAGGCATGAAAATCTTATTTAAAAAGAAGTCAATAAAAGAGTTGGGTCTGTAAATTGCGCGGCCTCTCTTAATCATGTCTGTTGTTGTGCGGTAGTTTTTGTTGAGCACGAATGATTCCCATTTTGACAGCCAATGCTTGCTCATTTTAAAACCAATGAATGCAAAGTCAGTCCCTCGATTTGCAATATTATAGGTATTCATCACACTCACTAAAAAGCCATTACAAAGACCCGTTCTACAGTCAGTCTTTTACGCATTTAATGTAGTTAATAATAAAATAAATAGCATCTTGACTTTCTGAACGGCTGGTTAATGTGTGATTTGTTGTGTCCTGCAGCTCCCTCATTGTTAACGCAGTTTTAGCTGTTTTAATGGAGTGCAAATTGGTTATTTTTGAGGCTAGGCTTAGCCGGAGCAAAGAGTTTGCAATATTGTGTTTTATTCAACCAAGGTTCATCCGTCAAAATGTATCTGAACCTTTCCGCTTGTTGGGACCCGCTCAGGTTACGCAGATCTTAAATATATTTATCTAGTAACAAGTATCAAAGGAAACACAGAGGTGAGATGAAATGATTTGCATATATCGCATTTGGAAATGCCTGATGAGATAATCGCATCTTCTCCATGGTAATGAAAGATAATCAAAGCTGGCTCGAATCAGGAATATTCAATATGCAGCATTGAGAAACCAAGTTTGATTTTCCGGGGTTGGCATGCAGCCAAACGGATGAAGTCTTTGGCAGCACGCGGCCGGTTGACTGAAGTGTCCTCTGATGTCTCATCCCCCCCCCCCCCCCCACCTCCGTCTCTCCAGTGCTGGGTGTGATTCCTGAGCTGTGCCAGTGCAGAGACCTGGAGCTGGACTGTGACGGCGCTCACCTTGTGGACATCCCGCTGGTGCCGATGAATGTCACCATGATGTGAGTCGACCTCGCATTCTTTCACGCGGTGTCTTACTGCTCAATCCGTCCCGAGATTCACCTGTAAATGCGACGTACCAGCCGGAAGTCGCGTCTACAGATGGATCTCGGGTGATGGCGACCGAGGCAGCGGCCCGATGACTAAGGTATGTCTCATGAGGGCCAGCTGCACACGCTCTGGAGCGTCGTCCTTCAAAAGTTTATACTTCAAGATTCCACTGACGTTTTTTTTTATTTTCAACACATAGACAAGGACGTGCGACTCTGTGGTTAATTAGCAGGCAGGTTGGCCCGTCCGTATCGTCTCTTACAAGGCGTCTGCTTTGTCGTTGGCACTGAATCTATTTTGCGCTCCTCGCTGTCCCCGCAGCCGGTTTCTCCCGTTGAGTTCAGCGCGCAGCTGGCCCAAAGCGACGGACGTTTGGCGTCCACGTGTTGTTTTTCGAACGAAGGAGCGCGGGGTTCACGCTCCCACCAGCGGCTGCTAATCTGTGTGTGTATTTGTTTCCAAAGCAACAGCGTCTCCCTCGTCCCAACGGACGCGTCCACCAGCGAATGCACCACTTTGGGTCCAGTGGCCGTTACATTGTGTGCAGGCGTGACCCCCTTGACCTTTTTGACATTTTTATTATGTAAAGATATATATATATATTTTAGTGGTAGTGAATGAGTGAACGCTGAGTATTGTTGTAAAGTGGAGTGATCACTGAGGCTAAAGCACCGTTTAAAGATAAGAGGAAAAAAGCACAAAATGTATTATATTCTATTGAATAAAATAGAGAACAGAAAGTATTTTTTTGTTTAGTTATGCTCCCAGACAGTTAAATATCTGCAGAAACGCTTCGGCCTACAGGCCCAGTTTGTTATCAGAGATATTCAGTTATTCGGTTGTTTTATGCAAATTAGTTATTTTGAATCAGAAGTTTGCCCCTGTTGTCTTTCATTAGTAGGACTCATTGAGAGTAAAATGTCTCTGTGGTATTTCTCCTAAAATAAGCTAGAGAATCAGCTTAATTTAGGAGAAATACCACAGAGACATTTTACTCTCACTCACGACGGCGGTTGTGCGCATAAATGCAGCGACTACCTGTTTTCATTCACGATTCATTTGTAGATTTTGTTTTTTCAGAAAACGTTTTTTTCCAATAAATATTCCCAAGCCTATTAATAAAAAGCTTGAAATCTAAAAGAACCTCTTGATGTAAAAGCATGTTACGGGTGAAGGACTTTAAAAAGGCCTCTGAGGTTATTCAGCAGGAAAGCACATTGTTTGTTTACAAGGCCTCCTGTGGGGAGTAACGCCACCGAAATGCACCACCGTCGTCCGTCAAGAAATCCAACGTGAGGGAACGCTGAGCCCGAGGAGAAGACTTCATCTTAGGCTGTTCCTCTTCCAGGTGTTGGAACGGGTTGAGCCCTCAGTCAGCCTCTAATCCGTTAAAAGCTCTCCGATCAACAGATAAACCGACTGGTTCATCAGCTGAGTCACATTAAGATGATCAAATGGATTAAGAACACCTAGAGGACATATTTATAGACTTAAAAATAAAACACAGGACAATTCATTAATTCAGTTATTTTTTATTTCTTTGCTGTGTGGTTTCAAGCTGTGAATTGATTTATATCTGGCTAACTATTTAACCGTTTTATTCAAAGAGGCTTATGGAGACATATTATGCTCACTTTCTATTTGCGGCTAGAAAATGTTTACATGCTTTAATGTAAAAAAGAAAGTAAACATAGAAAATTAGAATAACAACCCGTCTTTGTGTCTTTTTGAAGCTGTTAAGAGTAGAGATATTCTTAGTAGTGAATAGTGATCCACCAGACTCACAAGCCCCTTTAATTAGACACTTCAACCATCCAAACAGACATGTGTGAGTTATAACCTTGAAAATCAGAAGGACTGGGGCCGATCAGCTGTTCACATTTAACTAAAGCATGTTTAAAACCTTAATAAACCTCATTATATATAAACCTTATTATGTATCCTAAACTTGAGCCTATTTCCACCCTTCAGGTCACTGCAAAGGAACCATCTTCAGAAACTGAAAGCAAACACATTCTTCAAGTACCAGAGCCTACAAAAACTGTGAGTGCACTGATTGCATATATATATATACACATATATGTGTATATATATATATATATATACACATATATGTATATATATATATATATATATATATATATATATATATATATATATATATATATATATATATATACACTCCATGATTCTTGTTCTGTATACAGTCTGACATATAATGAACAGCATAAAGCCTTCTTTAGAGGAGCCGAGATGATGGCCGAGTGACAGCAAACGAGTTCCACTACTTCAAAGCGTATAAAGCCAGTGAGGCCGGTGGGAGCCGTGACCGAAGCGATCTCTCTCTCTCCTCCTCCTCCTCCTCCTCCTCCTCCTCCAACTCGCGCCGTTTATCAAACCGCGCACACAGTGGCGCCCGCTGTGGCCGCAGGAAAATAAGGCCGCTCCCCCGCCGGGAAGCATCGGCGTCCCTCCGGCTTGTCGGGCATTCCGTCGCTGCTCAGAATATTTCAGCAGATTAAATAACTCTACCGGATATATGCAAGCACACAAATACACAAATAGCAGCTGCGAGGGAAGCTCCTGGCGTGCGCTTTGAGCAAGTCGCTGTGGCGACCGCGACCGTCCGATGTCAGATAGAAATTCATCTCTCAATTAGGATTCAATTATCTCTTTGTGTTAAATACATTTCTCACTCAAAATGACCCTTTCTAAGCTCTGTGTGGGTGTGTCTTTACTTAAACCAACAGGTTCAATGGTTATTTAATGTCCTTTTTCTTCCTTTTCATTTGGAATTCAGAGGACTCACAAACTGTTGTGTGCTTTTTGTTGATCTAGATATCTTCAGTACAACAGAATTCGGGACGTGAGTCCTGACGCATTCCGAGGGCTCTTTAACCTAACGAGACTGTAAGTGCGCTCTTTTGTCTCATGCAGAGTCACGTGGCAGTATTACATGGTACCGTACGCTTTCTACAGCCTTTTGTACTCATTAAATGACACATTTGATGACGTCAACAATTGTATCACATGCTGTTCTTAACGATATTTTGTGTACTTGTTTTTATGTCTCTTGTTAGACTTGTCGTCTAATCAGTCGTTTCCACGTTGTCGTTGTTTACTGTTTTTCTCATATCTCATATTGTTGTAAAAAGAAATGTTTTAACGTGGTCATGTTGCATGAACCTTCACGGAGTTCGTTTGAAATATCTGTAGACAAAAACCACTGAACGAGTTGTCGAGAACGACCCTGGAGGTTTTAATGCCGCGGTAATAATCACGATAAAATCACACGAAGAAATCAGTTGGTTCAGTCTGCTGATGGTGTTGCAATCACGCCGCACAATCGCCGGCATCCCGTTCTCACTTCGTACTTAGTTAGACATTGTGTCATGCATGTGTCATGCATGTGTCATGCATGTGTCATGCATGTGTCATGCATGTGTCCACTTACACCACCACAGAACAGAGAATGTCAACGCTGCTTCGTCGCCACGCCAACCGACTCCTTATTTCCCGCGCTGTATATTAGTGGATTTTCCGCCTGCTGTGTTCCTTTTGGGGGGAGAATAGTCCTTGTTGCTGGTGGGGTTCGACCCGTGTGACCCGCCGCTCAGCGCGGCCTCAGCGGATGGTTAAACTCTCCTTGGTGCCCCCCCCCCCCCCTCCCCCAGCGTGACGGCAGCTTCATCCTTTGATTTATTTCTGCTCTGATATTCAGTTTGAAACATGTTGTCAGCCTCCGCTATCCCCTATCACCCCCCCCCCCTCCCACCTCTCTCTGTGGCCCAGTTTTCTGAGGCCGACCAGGGGGGGAGATGCACATTTTCCCTGAAAAGCCCCATCAGAACTGCGAATGACCTGGTTGCATTGTGGGATAAGGAGGCTCAGAGATATTGACGGGTGAGATATCTCGGGTAGTAGAGGTTACTTGGGGGGGGGGGTCCGCCCGCTCTAAGACGACCCATGTTCTGCTGAAACACGCAACTGCAAGAGGAGGAAACCCGTCTGGTTTTAGAGAAACCGTCCTCGCTTTGTGTGTAAAAGATCGAGATGAATGCGTCGCCCGTGTTCATCCCACTGCAACGTGGTCTTTTCTTTTAGAAAAGCTCCTGTATGTTTTTGGGACGTCCTCCGTCACATACGGCGCCTCTATGTAATTCTATCCACATACACGTAGTTTCATATGTATGCAGCTAGTATGTGCTTCTCTTAACATGTTGCGTTTTGTGTGGTTCCTCAGAATTATCGTGTGACTGGAAAGTGTGTTTAAAGATGACGTATCTGTGTCTGTGTGTAGAAGAGCATTCGCTTGAAATGTCGCTTGTAGAAAAATGAACTTCCGGTAACAATGCAGACCCTCTTTATTCACGTATATTTAAGGAGTAAGTATGAACATTAGTATGTAATTACGACACTTTGTGGGACTTATTCAATAAAACCAAAGCAGCAACATGATTAGCAAACCCAACTGGTCCGTCCTCTCTTAGATATCTGAGCTTCAACAAGATAACTGTCCTCATGCCGGGGGTCTTCCAGGACCTGCACAAGCTGGAGTGGTTGTATGTTTATTTTTCACCACAAGATAATGAACATATAAAAAGCTGCATGCATAATATTTCTGTAAATAATAATTTGTCAAACACAAAAGCAAAACTTAACCTAATGTGTATTACGTCTACCCTCTTACTTGTTGTAGGATCCTAGAAAATAACAACATCCAAAAAATATCCCCCCTGACGTTCTCCGGACTGGACTCGCTGGTCTTACTGTGAGTTTCTCTGTGACACTTTTGTGCTTCTACGTGACGCCTGCACGTCGTCACGCTGCCTCTCGCTGATTGACAGGGTCATGATGAACAACTCGTTAGCCAAGCTGGATGACATCTGTCGGGAAATGCCCATTTTGAACTGGCTGTAAGTAGCAAGCCCGCAAGCAACGCTGACGCCTGGTTTGAACCCTTCTGTTTGATTCTTCCTGTCTGTGCGCGTTTCATAACTTTCAGCGATTTGGAGGCGAATCTAATTGAAACCATTGGAAACGTCTCATTCTGCTCCTGCAGTATGCTGACAGTCCTGTAAGTATTTACAGAACTGAATCCATTTCAACGCGTGTTTGACGTGTGAGCGTATGAACGGAACCAGTGCTCCGTTGTGAATAAGTATGTGATGGCATTGTATGTGTTGCTCTTCTTCAGGGTCTTACAGCAGAACAGGATCAGCCATATACACGAGCAGGCTTTTTCAATCCTACAAAAGCTCGGAGAATTGTGAGTTCATTTTGCTTCCGTTGCACAAAGAAAAGCACTAATATCAGGAGTATGTCTATGAAGAAGCTGACGTGATGCAACTTGAATGTGAGTCATGCTGAGGATGTGCGTCAGCACGGTTAGTGCAGCGTGGAGGGGGAAAAGTTTCGAGGCCTTCAGAGTGACCTAATTCATTCTTTATGTCCGACCCGTGGTCTATGTTTGGAACGTGAACCTTAAGATGCAGTGACTTCCAACCACTGACGCCCTGAGAAGGTTTCTCAAACAGGTTGGGTTTCCAATAAATGTGCTTCTGTCCACCGACTGAATTCTGCTGGCTGTTAAGTTTGGAGTTGATAATCTTCTCCATTAAATGGTTTTGTTACACTTGTGTAAATTAATAACGCAAATGCTGTGAAATCTGTGGCGGATGCAGGGACGTAAGAAGCACATCTGATCATTTGACAACATTCGACAAAGACAAAACAGTATTTCAGTGTTTCCGACCGTTGTATTCTTTTCTAAGATCAGTGGACATCTGTTGGAAACGCAGCCTTAGTGTGTGTTTTTTGTTTTTGTGGTCTCATAGGGATCTATCCAGCAACAGACTGGTGGCTATCCCTCCCAATCTCTTTGTCTTACTGGGGGATTTGCTCCAACTGTGAGTAACGTTTACACAATTCCCCCGTGATGAGCATGAATGTATACGGGCGGTGCTATCCGATTAATAGTTAGCACCGATTTCCCCACCAAGGGTTCCTGAGCAGTCGGATCTTGTGTTTGCATTGATGTATCTACTGTTTGGTAATACATGAGTGACTATTTAGGATAATAACATAAAGCTGTAGGAATCTCAGGAATAGAGATTATTCTAGGAATAATAAGAGGACACATCTTCCAGATGTGCAGAAGAAATGTAATGTAATTCCATGTCATCTAATTGAGGGTTTCTTCTAGAAACATATCATACAACCCCATCGTGGAGCTCCAAGTGAACCACTTTGACAAGTTGCATAAACTCAAGTCATTGTAAGTATATGCTGTCCCACTCCGGCTAATTCAAAGCGCCTGGCGTCGCTTGGTGAATGCATGTGCTTAGGTTCTGTTGGTCAGGCCTGCGTGTATAACGTCTTAAGTTGCTGAGTGAAGTTTGTGCATTTTCCATCAAACAAATGGTAATTATTCTTTGTTTTCAGGGTCACACCATTGGCTGAATGATGGCTCTTTGTTGTCATTTGGATGCATGCGCTCAGATGTACTCAGATGTATCTTTGTTTGTGTTCCCATTCAATCAATATATGTCTTTACATTCTCTAGGAGCATAGAAGGGATTGAGATTGGAAACATACAGCGGAGGATGTTTGAACCCCTCCAGTACTTGACTCATATGTAAGTATGCCATTGTCGTGCTCCATGTTCGTACTGTTAATCCCCGTCTTTGGGTCCCGTTGGCTGGAGGCCTTTTACGTGTATTTCCAGTGTTGAGCACAGAGCGAGGCTTATCCAGACTCTCACGCTTCTGTGGGATGATTGAGTCAAGTTTAGTGTAAATCCGTCTTCTCTCAGGGGGGGGGAAGCAGCCGTAGAGACACTCGTGCAAGTCCTGGAAAGTGGGCAACAGCGTGGAAGAAATCATCATAAAAGGCTCTTTATTCTGTCGAATTAAATTCAAGTTCAAGAAAATCTGTTTTGCTCCAGCATTGTTTAAATCACTGTATTTCCTATCGACAAAATGCACAAATTTGCACCGGGGGGCTTTACAATTGGTACAGATGCAACATCCTCTGTCACGAAAAAGTCATGGAACCCATGCGGTGGTTGGGTGGGGGGTTAGGGGGGAGGTGGGGGGGGGGTTGGGAGCGAGAAAGCAGTAATACTCTGGGGAAGAAGCGGTGATGCTAATGGGACGTTTAATCACACGGCAGGGGGCAGGAAGAGGGATTCTCAGCAGGAAGAAACAAGGTCCAGATATTACCATCCACGTGGTTTATCTTAATGAGGCGGCAGTCGGTCCAGTCATGCAGGCTATTTGCTTTTGTCTCTGAAATGTTAGCCTCTCGTTCAACACAATGGAAGTTAATGGGAAATCTTTTATGCTCCTCCTTGCAATAAAAAAAAAAAAAAAAACGTATTCATCTTTTCCAAAGGCAGCCTCCCTTTACAGAAACAGCTCTTCTGGTACACTGCGGGTATTCCACCGATGAGGTTGTTGTGGTGCAGGTTTTACATTTCTTAAAACGAGGCCCTGTCGATGGCAACGTCAATCTGTGGGTCAAAAGCTGAAGAGATATTTCCGTCTGAATCAAAGCGTTTTACTCATTTTCATTGTCCCCAGATAATAATCTGTGATGGCCGCGGCGACCTGCAGTTTAACATTAGCGCGTCTTAACATCTTGAAATCGTCGTGAGCACCGTGGACGGGAAGAAAGCCACCTGCGCTGACATCTCAAAGAAACGGGCATATACGTCTTAAAAGAAAAAAGCAATTTCAATCCAAATAGGGTTTTTTGATTGAGTACAGGCCTCAAGCCCCGAGCTATTCACAGTTTGATTAAGAATCAAATCTCCACTCCAAAGCAGCCAGACCTTTCTCTTTTGTTTTCTGTTGCTGTTTCTGGATAAGAGCTCAAAACCGTGGACTTGTACCTACTTCTTACCACTTGCTCTCTGCTCAACTTCACACTCTCTCTGTCTCTGTTTTTTCTCAATCCCAGCTACTTCAAGAAGTTCCAGTACTGCGGCTACGCTCCTCACGTGCGCAGCTGCAAACCCAACACGGACGGCATCTCGTCCTTCGAAGACCTGCTGGCCAACATCGTGCTGAGGGTCTTCGTGTGGGTGGTCTCCGCCACCACCTGCTTCGGCAACGTCTTCGTCATCTGCATGCGCTCGTACGTCCGGTCGGAGAACAAGCTCCACGCCATGTGCATCATTTCCCTCTGCTGTAAGTTTCAAAAAGGGATTCCCTTTCATCCGCGTGTGAGCGTGCACCGCTGGTTATCTCGCAGCCGCTGCTCTGCGTCGCCGGAGCTGATAACGGCGTCCCGACCCCCCGCTTCCTGTGAGGCTGGCTCGCCATCGGAATGCTCCCAATCTTGCACCTTAATAGGCTGCAGTTGCTCATGTGAAAATCATGTAATGCGTTTCCCTTCCACTACTGGACCTGCGTGCTCCCGATTTACATGCAGAATGGCTCCCGCAGTGTTATTACGAGTCACAGGAGGAAATTGAATTCACAACGTTTTTTATTTAAGTGAGGATGCGGTTGAAGGGGATTTAAAGCCGCCAAAGTCACTGAATGGATCAAAACAGGCCTAAAAAGCAGCTGGTGTATATTGACTGAATGGTTATCAGTCCCAAGAGGGAATATCTGTCCACTGCACGAGTAACTGAACAGAGAGAGAAAGCATAGAGGCGGAAAACATATCAGAATTACGTGTCCTGACAACAAATATATGGACGTATCCTGTTCAAAGCAATTACGATCAAAGAATTACAAGTATACAAAGCACTATTTCTGTGTTACAGCCGACATCGGTTTCCTGCTAAATCCGTGCTGACAGCTCAGCAGAGGAGGGCAGTCGTTGTTCGGTATCTGTTATTGGGGCTCAACTTGCCTAAAACAACAACCTTTATGAAGTGCATTAGGGAACTTTGTGGACTGTTTTCCACGCTGCTCTAATTTCCGGTGGCTGAGATCCAAAACACAGCAGAAGGTAATTAAACACAATCAAAATGTGCGCTCTTCTCTGTAAGCAACAAAGGATGATGTGTCTGTGTGCAAGCATGACGCGTCTGAATGTCGCTTTAATCTAGTTATCAAAGCAACGGACCAAGTGGAGAAAGAAGCCGTAAACAAAGATAACGTTTTGGTTGAGAGCACAGAAGACTAATTTCACACAGTCATCAGTTCTCGTTATTCTCTGCCTCTCTTTGTCCATCCATTCATTTTCTGAAAAGTTTATTTTACAACTACAGATGCTAACTTTGTGCCGAGTTAAGTCGGCTTTATTCAGGGATTTTTTTCATTTGACAGTCTACTGAATGTATGTGTCATAGATATATCATTAAATATCAATTAGAAAATGGCTCCACGGCGAGAAAAAACATTAAATGATGAAAGCAATACGTTGGAGTTATTTGACCTCCTTTGATATGTGACCTTTGCATATGAAAGGAATGATTTTCAGGAGGTAATGTATTTACCATTTGAATTATTAGAAGTAAAGGAGGATCAAAGTAAAAGAAAACCACATCTGGTACTCTGGATTTATGTACTATTGTTTGGATATTTGTGAGTAGGAGACTCAATGTAGGGCCTCATGGCTTGTGCTAAAACATCTGTGAATATTTAATGCAAACTGCATATGCATGAAAGCAGAAATGTGCATTTCCATTTGACGTGCTGTACTAAGCGTTACATAAGCTGTATTCCTTGATGGCATGTAATTATGCACATGTAATTACTGCCTAGTCCACATTTATCCATAAATGTCCATATATAATTCTATGTCCACAACTATTATCCAAGGTGTTTTGCTGAGTTACTTGTGTGGTTATACATCATATTTATTCGCATCATCATTTTAGGTGAGGTTCATTCATTTCCTCGGCTGAATCTCATCATCCTCCTCCTAAATGTTAATAATGCTCATTTCTATTCATTTTGTTATTTAAGATTTGTTTGAGATTGGTCCAAATACAATAGAGAATAGAATAATTGTAGTTGAATTTGCCTCGTTGCTATATATCTTTGGAGGTGAATATTCGCACAACAATATGTTTCTTTTTATAAATACACAACATATTTGTGTGTGAAGGTGCAGTTGCAATCTCTCCATGCACATCCGTCATGTATGAATCTGACCAGAGTGTATGTTCTACACATAAAAGGCCTTCTAGATTTAATGCATGAGTTTGTCTTTTTTTTTCCTTTGACAACAAAGGCACGATGCTCTCTGCCCACTTTGCTGCTTCCTTCCTGCATTAATCACAACGTATGAAGCTTCAAGTGAGCATCGAGTGGTGTGTCCTCAGTCCCTTTTATTATGCATGGGTTCATGTGGGTGAGGTGAGTTCTCTTTGAGGAGCACCGCTGCTTTATGAGAAACTCCGGCTTTTTTCCCATTTTGTATTCAAATTTATTCAGCCAACATAGCGCTCTGCCCGATGTGTGTGAATGAACACGTGGCGTTAAAGCGGATGGAATAAGGCTCACACCTCGATGTTAAGTTACACTTACACAGATCTGATTGACAACCTCCCAATGACGGCTGTCCTTCCGTGCAGGCGCGGACGGGCTGATGGGAATCTACCTCTTCATGATCGGCGCGTATGATCTGAAGTTCCGCGGCGAGTACAACCGGCACGCTCAGGCCTGGATGGACAGCAGTGAGTGTCAGGTCATCGGCTCCTTGGCCATGCTGTCCACCGAGGTGTCCGTCCTCCTCCTCACTTACCTCACTCTGGAGAAGTACATCTGCATCGTCTACCCTTTCCGCTACTTGACGCCCGGATGGAGACGAACTGTCACCATCCTTTTGGGTATATGGCTGTTCGGCTTCATCATTGCCGTTCTGCCGCTGGCCTGCAAGGGGCTGTTTCGTAACTTCTACGGGACCAATGGAGTTTGCTTCCCGCTGCACTCGGAGCAGCCAGAGACGCTCTGGGCCCACGTTTACTCCATCGTCATTTTCCTGGGTGGGCATTTAGTTCACTGGACTGTTTTCATTTATTGTGAAAGCGCTTTGTAATAAATCCCGTGACAATCCAGGAACTAACCACGCATCTGTCTGCAGGTCTGAACTTGGTGGCGTTCCTCATCATCGTCTTATCCTATGCAAGCATGTTCTATAACATCCAGAGAACGGGGACTCAGACCACTAAATACAGCAACCACATCAAGAAAGAGGTGACCATCGCCAAAAGGTTCTTCTCGATCGTCATCACCGACTCCCTTTGCTGGATCCCCATTTTCATCCTCAAGATCCTGTCTCTGCTGCAGGTGGAGATTCCCGGTACAGTAGAAGCGCTACGACTATTTAGGGAATACTAGATTCCAGGTTTTGACTATGAACTGCAACGCATCAGTAGGCTCACAATCCGGCTCCGAGAAGTTCGTAGTTTCCCATCGAATTGTTGGTGAAAGGTTTACTTCACGATCGCAAGTACAGTTTTTTAACTCTCAGGCTGCAGGTTTGCTGTTTTTAAAAGCAACTGTTGCCACGTTGGCTAAACTGCGAGTTGTGTTGTGGTGTGGACAGCGGGTCCGGGGGGGGGGGTTAAACGGGGACCCTTCGATGGAGATGAAACCCGCGTTCGCTTCTCGATTGTGTTCTAGTCTGTCACGAAGTGTCCTTCCCCGATTCGTCACGCCGCCGGAAGAAAACAAGCCAAAAAAAGCCTCGATTAGCGACTACCGGTGGTTCATTCAACCCGGAGAAGAGATCCCAGGCGTCGCTGCGTGTGCGAGAGAGATAGAGCGAGACCTGCAGCCTCGGAACTAATTGACGGAAATCATTTTCTAAACGCTTCCGAAGCCGCCGTGAAGAGTGCTGGTGTCCTACTTAGGAATTCTGGCTCTAATATAATGTATTCTTGTCACATATTTAGATACAGCTTTTGCATCTACCAGGATCTTATTTAAGTTGTTCTACATATTTGAAAAAGTTATCCATTGCTCTTAACTAAGACTTATGTTTGGACATTTTAACGCCAACTGTGTGCCTTAGAAATGTTTCCTTTTCTGTTATTCAGTCAGTCTGGCAGAGGACGTCTCAACCTTTTCTTATTCATGGTTCACTTCTAATTGTAAAAACTAAATGGGACCACCTCCCTAAATAATTGAGAACAAAACGTAACATGGCAAAGAAAAGAAAACTGTATTAAATGTGTGTTAAGTCTGCTCTAATCAGTTACTTTACCCTCCTCATTGTCACGTTTATTTGTAAAGCACATTCCAACAACAAGGCAATTCAAGGTGCTTAATATAAAACCATTAAAACACGAGGTAAAAGAAAAGGTCATTTAATAACAATTAGGAACATTGAAAAATGTAAAACAAGCTAAAAAATACAATTACCAGTGCAGTTTAGGAAATAAACAGTATTATATTGCAGACGTTAGAAAAAGTCTTACGACGATTTTAGGTTTCCAGAACAAAGGTTACTTCCTGAACCTCTTTTTAAATCCCCAAACTCAAGGTTTTTAATTCTTCACTCAATTTCTTTTAGGTATTTTGTACACCATTCCTCAAGGCTGGTGGTGTACGATCGATATGTTCCAAATCGTCTTTCCCCAATATCGATTTCCTGTTAGCAATTCATCTCACGATACAACTAACATATAACTCTTTTTTATAACCATGTCTTTATACACTCTTCTCATTTTTCATTCTTTTATGATCTTCAAATTCATCCGACGTTCTGGTGAAATTTGAGTTCGTTAGATACTTTTGGGCCACTCCGGGGTCACGAGATACGACCGCTAGATGGCGCTCTGCCACGCACCAGTGGTTGAGAAGAACTGGTCTAGTGGGGATTCCCACTAAGTTTTGTCAAGTGCTTTTAAAGGGCATTTATTGCTTCATGAAGGGCAAAGCTGCGTACGTTGCGTATGTGTATACATCAACAGGTTTATGTTGTATTCTGCCAACATAAGTTTCACTTCTTCCTCTGTGCTCCTTTTCTTCCTCGGCAGGCACCATCAGCTCGTGGGTGGTCATATTCATCCTGCCCATCAACAGCGCCCTCAACCCCATCCTTTACACCCTGACCACGCGGCCCTTCAAAGAGACCATTCTGCAGGTGTGGGCTAACTACAGGCAGAAGAGGCCTCTGCTCAGCGGCCACCCAGCTCACCACCCGTCGCTCACCTGGCAGGAAATGTGGCCCCTCCAGGAGAACAGCCTCGGCCTGGCCGCGGGGGGGCCGCCGCCGCCGCCGGACGCGACGGGCACGCTGGCCAGGCGGGGAAACTCCCAACAGTGACATTAGCACAGGCGCGCAGCAGCCTCAGAAGCCGCTCATCGCGTAGCGAGTGTGTGTTCGCAGAAACGACGCCAAGCAAACTCGGAGGCGTGAGGTCAATTCCCAGTCAGTGGAACGGATTAACTGCGATTCAAGTTTATTTATCCCCGAAAGACACAGCGCTTGATTTGTGGCCAGTGTTTAAAAGTCCTCAGTGTTCATTAGAAATCCCGCCGCGTGCACGTCTCGCCACAGCAGCGGCCAAAGCGGCAACGGATGAAGCCGTCGCAGGAATCCCTCATGCGGCGCCGCAGCTCTTGTTTTAACGAAGACTTCGTATCGGCCTCCAAAAGAGCTCCGTCAGCACAAAGCGGGAGCGTTGCCCTGCCCGCGCTTTGGCTTTTATTCCCCGCATCCTTCAGCGCTCGGTTTCATTTCTCACAGAGGAGTATTTTCTTCTTTATCGAAAGCAGAGTACAACTCCCATTAACCATTTCACAGTAGCTCCGTGTTTAAGACACTTTCAAATATTCTTCTGTTTCACGCTGTACAAATAGTGCTGAAGCACTTCATTAACTGTGGTTTGACCCCAGTAATTATCTTGACGCCTTGCAAAACACCACAGCGATGAGTGATTATGTTCCAAAGAGCAACAGTAAAACGAGTATTTGTAGCTCCTTGTGGCGTCCATGATACGTCTAAATAGCATCAAATTGAAAAGCACCACCACTGGCGCTGCATTGTGGAACCTTGCAGCGCGTTTACTGTAGCTCTCAAAGTCTTGGTGCAGGATCCGCGCTGGGGGGCCTTCAAAGAAAAGTGTGTGGCGAGCAATAACGTGCAGCTAAAGCATTTAAAGCGTCAAGAGTTGAAGAAAAGAAAGAACAGACAAAACCAAGAGTGCTGTGATGTTTCTTTTTCTTGTACTATCAGGCCACGGGAGGTTTTACAGAAGAATCTTCTTTTCAAAAGTGCTTTGGCATTTGCGGCGTACATTTCCTGCTGATAGCTTAATCTCGTATTGATGGCAATTCATCCAACCGACTCGCCGCGGAGAACATTTTTACATCCGTCCAATCCCTTAAAGCATTTATCCCGTCTACATTTGGTCTTTAGTGTTTTGTGTGTTGCTTCTTCCACTACAAGTATTTTATAGAAATATTGAATGTAACGCATGAGACATGTCCAACACGGTAAACAAAGAATGTGCTTAATTTGGGCAGAATAAAACCTCCCAGCTGGTCTGGGACTCAAACAACCAGTACACACCACTACGCGTCTTTTATAATGAGCTGTACAGCACAGATATTTGTACTGGGATCTTAAACTGTACACATACGTTGTTCAATGAACTACTGATTCCTGTGGAAATGTATATTTTTCAGTCATTGTAACTCTGAACGATGTGTGCCATTTGTATTCACATAACGTCCTCACACATGCAGAAAAGACAAGATAAAATCTACAGCCTCGTATTACATGTTGAAGGGGAAATATGTTTTAAACATGTTATCCTTTGAATTGTTGTATTGATTTGTGTATTGTCATAATTATTTACAATGGGGTTTTGGGGTATTTGGAAAATAAACATATTTATGCCTCCCATCTGCTTGTTAAATGTATTCATTCTTTTTATTGTCTATTTATTTATCCTACTATTTTGGTCAGTGTTTGTCTCTCAGGTTTATTTTTATATATAAAACAATTGTTTACCATCGTGGAAGAAGTATTCAGGGCATTTCATTCATTAGAAGTAGAGATACCACTTTGTGAAGATGCTGTATTGGTTCTGCATTGAAATCCAAGAAAGTCAAACCCAGAGTTGATCTTTTGCGGGAGAAACAGTTTACTTATTATTTATTATCTTTATACAACAAAATGTCATCTGTTGAAGCAACAGTAATGTTCTCAACATCAAATTAATGATGGAAAGTGATTAATATCTCACTGGAGACAATTAAAATATGGACGTTTATAGATAGTAAGATAGTAATGAAAAATGATGAATGAAGGAACTAAAAACATGACGAGGATTTAATATTACATCCCATTTCTGCTAATGAATCCCCCTAAATATCACACAGTGATCCTTTAAGGGAACAGTAACAATCTGTAAATCCTTTCCCTTAATTAAGTGTAGTATGGTAATAACAAACAAGTCGTATAAGCTCGTGACGTGCGATCTTTCCTGACAGCGGGACTGATCCTGACAGTGACCGAGAAGAACTTTGATAAATGATTCAGTGCGTCGGTACACTGACAGGCCGAGAACGAGAAGCCAAGCACACGGGGACCTGCCAGGAGTGTAAGAGAGGAGAAGGGAAGGGCCCCGAGGTCACCGAGGGCCCTGTTATTATTCCAGGAAACGTACGGCGCGCGCGATGACTTGAAGAAGATTTTTCAATTTATTGCAAAAAGTCTCTGAGAAGTTGACCGTACTTCCCACTTGATTTATTTCCAAAGCAGTTATTGACTTTAACTCTTTCAAAGTGGATTTTCACTGCCGCTCGAGTCCTCACAAAGAAAGTGGGTCACATCGCTCCACTTCTGAGGTCACGGAGAAGCAGCGTTCAGTTCTTCTGCTCCGCACATCTGGGACAAACTGCCTGGAGTTATTTCATAAACTGCGCAGCAACTTTTATTCTATTGTGAGCTTGAATGTGAATCACCGGCAGACAACAAGTAGAACATTTCTGTTTGGTCAGCTAGCAGTTATGTGATGGAGGGCAAACTTTCATGTTATGGAATAAGGCGAGAGAAGTGGTTCTCGCAGCATTTAAAGGGCAAACAATTACACACCTCTAAAATCAAGCGGCACCCATAATCCCGCCTTGCAGTGAACGCAATGAAAATGATCAATTTTCCTCTAAAACCGTCGAGCGGTGCACATTGATGTTAGCACATAAAGTGCTGACATGCAGTTTTCTATTGACAGCCTGGCTGCTGTGATTTTTAGCAGTCATCAATCAATATTTTGAGGGGGGCGATGTGGCGGTTGCAGGAGGTTTGCACAGCATTTAAAACGAACGGATACATGGTGTGTTTATGTGACTCATCCTCCCCTGTAAATGTCCTCACTGGTTTGGCAAATTTGGTAAAATATCTATTGTCCTTAAAGGTGTCCAGATTATATAAAAATTCTTCAAATTAATTTGGTAGTTTGGTTCAAAAATTTAGACAACTACAATAAATACAAAATGTCCATTTTTTTCAACTCAAAAACCAAGAAACAAACCAGACATTTTTATAATTGAAAAACTATGACATTCATTTATTTGTGCTCCAAAGTAAACTGCTGTAAACTCTGACGTCTGAGCAAACTCTTAGAGCCGGCTATATTAAAACTGTATTAAACATCAAACAATTTTATATTTTAAATAATTATAATATCAAACTTTTTCCAGGGATGTTCTGTACCACATTTTGTTTGCTCAAAATGTACATGAGAAGCAAAAAAATAGATTTTTCTAGAAGCAACTGTGAGACTTTAATGTTTGATTACAACAGCAAAATGTTAATCATGCCAAAACACACAATAACACAAACAGAGGTCAAATTACTGGGAGGATTAATTGTGGTGTTCTCACAATCATGGCGATGCAGAGTGAAGGTGGTGGTTTTGTCCCCATTGAGTCCTCCTGCGGTCTCTGTAGCCAAAGGATACAGACGGAAAGAGAGAGCAAAGTTAGTAAAAGGGGTTAAACACACTTATATGGGCATGACATTGAACACTTGTTCCAAACTTTCAAAAACTGTCTCTGTTTGTGCATTTTCAATCGCTTTGATGCAAAAGTTGCCTGAGCCCAGGAGAGAGCCTTGAGAGGTGGATGCCTTCTTTATTTACCAATCTCAGAAAAACAGGTTGCTCTGCGACTTGCCTTTTAACAACCTATTAAAGGACTTGGCAGTACACCGGAGATGGACTTTATCGCAAAGCTTCTCATGTTGGAGAAAGATTCTGTTATCGGGCCTTAAATACACAACAGCCCAAATCTCTTTGGTTCTCCATTCCTGTGGACGCAGATTTGACAACAGAGCAATGTGTATCTGTTTTATCACACTAGGGTTATGTCGTTGGGATTATGTCTAATATAATAACTTAACCATTGAGAACGACTTGCTAGTGGAAAGCAGAAAATTACAACGTGGAAAAAACACATTGGGGGCAATAAACAAAAAGGCATCTAATTTTGGGTACGGAGAAGTTAGGCTTGATAAATGATTGATAAACTCCCCATTTTGGATTATAAAACTCTCCTGTTTAGAGCGACTAGACTAGACACTTTTATCTATTATTCCAAGTATTCACATCGTCACATGATACGCTTTAAAATCCACACACATTTAACTTCCTTTTTGACCTTTCTATAATGCATCTGCTGCAGGTGATCCCGCTGACCCGAACTTCTTTTGAGAGACATCCTAAGTGTACACTAGAAGATTTGGGTTGCATGAGCATAAACGCCCACTGCACACCCGCTCCGGCAACAGACCGCCTGCGAGACGATGCTAGATCTCCACACGTCACCAGCCCGGATGCACGTTGAGCCCATCCCGCCGCGTTGGTGTAGAGATCTACGCCTGCGCAGTTGCCGCCGCGCGCAGCTCCGCAGCGGATGACGCTCCCGAGGCTCCGTGTTATGAGACGTGTTTCGTAAGGTTCCGCGGCTCAACGTTTGTTTTTCCTGCCGCGGTTACACAAGCTGTCCGCGAGCAGCGACGTAGGGACGCAGGGACTTCACTCTCACGGCCGGAGTCCAGTGAGCGCACGCCGGCTGACACAGAATGTTTCCCGCGAGCAGATACTCGAGTAAAGGTACGTCAGCTAATGGCTAACTTAGCTAGCATATTGCAAGCCGGCTGTAAGGTTACTGAACTTGGGAAAGCTCTTTATCACATCCCTACTGACGGTGTATTCGTCCGACCATTTGTTATCTTTCTTCTTGTACAGCTTGCTCATAAGCAGTTCGACTGTTACCAGCGGTATCATGAGCAAAACAGTACAGCATGACTTTATATATTAGCATCAAGCTAAAATGTAGGTTAAAGTTCAACCGATATATAGGTGACTTAATCAACGTCCTTGCCCTTGGTCTGCGCTGTAAGATCATTGCACACGGTATGGGAAATATACTTGTGTCGTAACGGTGTAATTATAGTAAAAGTTGAGTAAGTGTTTCGTTTTCTAAGAAGGATATTTATTCGCAGCCTTTCACTTTATATGTAAGTTAGCTTAGCTGTGGTCACACTTCACCCTGCTAGCTAGCATGGTGCTACCTCTGCAACTTATTATGACAGCTGCCTGGCATGGTCACTACATCACCATACCCTGATAGTGTTATTGTGTTTATAGAGCAATCCATGGTACATTATGCATCATGTAAACACTTGTAATCCCGGTGTTTGTTTGCCATTATTTCCAAAAATGTAATTTGTGATTTGTCGTTTGAGAAGCAGATCCGACTAAATGAAACCAGTGATGGTGGTATCCAGCTGGCGTTGACAGGGAATCTTCTCTCTCCCGTGCAGCACACAGGTGTATCAGGGCATTGCAGACGGTGCAGGTGGAGCATGCTGCCCCTCAGCTGTACGCAACACTAAACACAAGACGGACGTGCTCTTCGGTGTCAACACCCCGCATCACAACACACTACACCGTCCATTCTCGGGATAAAGACTCAAGATGGGAAGGTAAGACACTGCACTGCGAAAAATTACTTTTTAGTTAGAAATGTATGTCAACAATAGGTACACTTTGAGAGGGCTGATCTTTTGTGTTGCTTGGTCGGCAGTGTGTCACGTCATCAGCATCACAGTCTGTCATGATCCTCTTCACATGCACTGTGGTCTATTTGTCAGTAGTCCTGGTTTAGTACATGCGGGGCATTTTGTACTTACACAGAATAATGGCAGACATGCTTAACAAATTAAAGAATTCACAAAATAAACCCTACATTACACTTTTCCATTGATGACTTCCTGTTGTATTTTGAACCGCTGTATTTTGTCTCATCCAGAGAAAGTCAGTGACAGGGAGGTTTGATTGATACAGAGCAACGTATTTTTCTGTTTACGGTTAAATACAAGTTCAACACTGTAAAAACTTGCAATAAAACAAAAAAAGTGTTATCTGTACTAAAACCAAAAGAATCCTGTCCGTTTTGGTGCATCAAACATGGCTGCAGTTATACTTTTTTAGATGTTGCAATCTGAATCAGAATCTTTCTTTCCTCCTTATGTCCTTCCTCTGGTCCTTTCCCCAGGGGTCGAAATGGAGAGGTTTGCCGACGAGGCAGACGTGGTGATAGTGGGTGGGGGCCCTGCGGGCCTTTCAGCAGCCATTCGCCTGAAGCAGCTCGCCAATGAACACGAGAAGGAGCTGCGAGTGTGCCTGGTGGAGAAGGCCTCTCAGATTGGAGCACACACCCTGTCGGGAGCCTGCCTGGAGCCCAGCGCCCTGACCGAACTCATTCCCGATTGGAAGGAACGAGGGGTGAGCGTCTTATTCTGTGTTTCTTTGTGAGTTTGGTGGGTTGATAAGTATCTACAACGATGGCCTTCCTTTATATCATGACGGATGGTTACATCCGGGCTCCATGTTGTTGTTCCTACGCCTATAATATGAATAAATGGTAATAAAATGTTAATCAGAGATGTCATCAAAAGTTTTATAAAAATGTATTCAGTTTACTGTCACGGAGGAGTAAAGAAACGAGAACATTATCACATTAAAGAAGCTGGAATCAGAGAATAACTCAATTCCATCATGAAAAATAATGTTCATTAATTTAAAAGTTGCAGTTCTACACCAGAATATAATATAATATATTTCAATTATTATTAACAAAATCTCAAATACACACATTGTGGTCTCACCTCAGGCCCCTTTGAACACGCCAGTGACCGAAGACGTTTTCAGCATTTTAACAGAGAAGCACCGAATTCCTGTCCCCATTTTGCCAGGTAAGTCTTTTTATTCTATTTGAATAAAAAGAATGCTGTAATGCTCTCTCTCTCTCTCTGCACGTCACACTATTGTTCCAACGAAGGCATCGAGGCGTGAACGGGTTCTGACCTGCAGAGAGGGCGCGTTGTTGATACAAGAGACCGGAATGACTTTAGTAAATATTACTGTTATTTACCGAGCTCCAAACAGGTGAGAGAGTAGAAGATTGGAAAAAGAGACGCCGCTGCGTTTCAGTGAGCGAGAAGCAGACAGTTTGTAAAATGTAATGCGGCGTTCTTCAAAATGAAAAAGCATTTTGGAGGCTTGCCACTAAAAATAATTGTGTCTTCACAAAAAGGAGGATAACCTACCATTCGGTAGCGTCTTTGTTTTTTCCTTGGCCTCCGCAGGTCTGCCTATGGTAAACCACGGTAACTACATCGTGAGGCTGGGGAACTTTGTGCGCTGGCTGGGGGAGCAGGCGGAGGAGCTGGGGGTGGAGCTGTATCCCGGTTACGCTGCAGCCGAGGTGGGAACTCCCTTTGAAAGTCTTTTCTATGAAGCATGAATAAAACCCAAAGCATTGCTGAGATAATAGAATAGTTTTATGACTTGTTTCTGATGAGTGGACACAATAATTACTTGATTTTTAACATTTGATTTATATTTATTCATACAGTAAACTGACGTTTCATCTCTGCCAAAACGGACACCAGAAATGGGGTTTCATGGCAGGGTCTTCAGGATATGTCGGCTTTTAGCGAGAACCTCCTTTTCCCCGCGGCAAAGAATAGCTGTCTGTCTGCACCGGCACTTGGCACTTAGACCGTCGATCCACTGGACGTACTTTTGTTGTGGCGCAGTGTTTCAACGGGACGGGTTGTCAGAATTGGTAAAAGAAAGAGTTTGGTGTTGGCGGAAGCAGCGAACGCAACTCGCCTCAGCAGACTCGACTCCTCCGCTTGCATTAAGCCTCAGCCCTAAAAATGGTTGACCTTGTTTTCAACAGTTTTAATTTAGGAAAACTCCTCTTGGCTGAAGTTGCAGCTCGTGGTGGCGCTGCACTGATCTGCAGAGCAGCTGGACAGCCTGACATACTTTTTTCATCAGATCTGATTGTTCGACGTACATGCGCACGTGCACATTTCTGTCGGATCAATTCATTATAGTTTTAATGGTGCTGGTCGGCTTTTGTTTTTGAGTCAAGCGTACGGGTACGGTGTCAAAGCGTAACCTGTTTCCTGTGTTATTTTTTGTAAAGGTTTTGTTTCACGAGGATGGAAGCGTGAAAGGAATTGCCACCAACGATGTCGGCATCTCCAAAGACGGCTCACCGAAGGTATCGTGCGTCCACGAGATGAATTCAAACATTGCTTCAGTTTGTCATTACTGAATGAAAATGACACAACGGGCCTCATCATTAGCAAACATGTTACTGTAATTACCTACCAATGTGGTGTCGTATACAGTGTGTTGAAAAAGCAACATTCATAGTACATTGGGGCAATGTTTTGTCATTAGTTCTTGGATCATTTCAGAGGGTAGATTTCTTGTTTTTCCTTTATTTACTGCTTTTGTTATTATTCACCTACTACATCTGCTGCTGTCATAGTGGTATTTTTTCCATCATTACCGTATTTTCCGCACTCCAAGGCGCACTTAAAAGCCTGTTAATTTTCTCAAACGACCCTGCGCCTTTATAATCCGGAGCGCCTTATATATATGGATCAATTGGTTAACCGGTTGATCCGTACTGGTTGTACACGGCGCTCAAGGCGCTCTGCCAAACAGGCCAAAGCTCGTCTACGACGCAAGATGCTGAGCGGCGCTCAAGCGCGTGAGATACAGAGCTTGTTTCAGGGCGCGTCGGAGAAACGAAGCTGTCGTTCTCACCGAGCGCTTCATGAGATTAAGGAGCGAGAGACGGCGCCCTTTTCTCTACAGCCGCTGAACCGTCTTAACGGGGGAAATAAGTTATTCTAAAAGGAGCCCGTGGCAGGCGGCGCGGCTGGAGAGCAGCCCAAGATTTAAGGCGTGGATGGCGAGGGGGGCGGCGGGACCGGACGCACCTCGCAGCATCCACCCGCCCCGACGCCAAACGTTTGACTGCAGTATCTGATGCGCCTTATAATCCGGTGCGCCCTATATATGAAAAATGTTCTAAAATAGGTTGTTCATTGAAGGTGCGCCTTAGAATCCGCTGCGCTTTATAGTGCGGAAAATACGGTATTCTGCTTCCTCCTCTCAACAGATTCATCTTTCTGTCACCTCCTTTGAGCGTATTGTAAATCCATTACCTTGTCTATTCTCTACACGTTCCCTCTATTGCCCTTCTGGCCTCCCTGGGAGAGGAATTCCTCCTCTGCCTCCCTCTTGGGTTATACATATGAATTCATTGAATGAATAATTGAGTTTCTATCTGATTGCACCAAATGTTGTTTTCCCCTAAATAATTGACCGTCATCCTACTCGCCTAACTGCTACTATTTCCCTCCCTCTCCTGCTGCAGGATGTCTTTGAGAGAGGGATGGAGCTCCATGCTAAAGTCACGCTGTTTGGAGAGGGCTGTCATGGCCACTTGGCCAAGCAGCTTTACAAGCAATTCAACCTGCGGGAGAACTGCGAACCGCAGACGTACGCCATCGGCCTCAAGGAGGTAGGTGGCATTCGGCTGCTCCTCATCACTCTGTGGCGTGGATTGGATTGCCTCTTTTGACCGCTAGAACCGGTCATTAGCTCGATTGGCGGCGAGTTCTTTTACAGCACGAACACGTTCCGTGTGAGTCGGAAAGTTTTAAGTGTGTGGTTTTTTTTTTAGGTGTGGGCGATTGATGAGAAGAAGTGGCGGCCGGGCAGGACGGAGCATTCGGTGGGCTGGCCTCTGAACCGACACACCTATGGAGGATCCTTCCTGTATCACCTGAACGAGGGAGAGCCGCTGGTGGCCTTGGGCTTCGTGGTGAGTGGCTCAACATAAATTCTGTTAACGATGCAACCAGAGAAAACAACTGGTTGTCATTCAGAATCCGCTCCCAGATAAATATTCATTAGGTTGGCAGTCGGCACTGTGACTATATTTTATTAATCCTGCGGAGCATAAATAACTCGACTCGATATTTCTCTGTGAAAAAAATTTATTGCAGATTGTATGTCTGTGTGCTTACATCAAACATGTTATGTTGACACCCCTTAAAAACACGACATTCAGATGTAGTTTGTGGACAAGCATAAAAAGGCATCTCATTTATGTAAATGCAGACGCTCCGCTGTCAGCGATTACAGCTTCATAACTTTGTATTCATATCTCTGCCGCTCTGCACACATGCACCGGTCGCTCCCTCCTTCTTCTGCACAGTCTCTTCATCTGTCACACTGGTTTCGCTCAAAGACCTTTGTACTGGTACATAGTGCGCAGACCCGTCTGCCAGGTGCTGCCACTATTGCCATATTTGGAATATTTGCATTAAAAAGAACACATTTAACAATAATAATAAATAATAAATCTCAGCTGAGCTCATCGACATTGCCTTACGCAGTTTGTGTGTTTTTAACAACAGTGAATAATAGTTCTAATAATATAATAACAGAGTATTTGAGTTCAGCCGTAATTTGAGCCCCGACAGCTTAAAGCTTGTTCTAGGTCGATGCCTCAAACGCAACACAGAACTTTAGAACGCACCCAAACACCCTCCTTCTGTGTTTAAGCCGGCGTTGCTTTTCCCGCTGCAGGTGGGTCTGGACTACAGCAACCCTTACCTGAGCCCCTTCAGGGAGTTCCAGCGCTGGAAGCATCATCCCTTCGTGGCGGCCACGCTGGAGGGAGGCACCAGGATCGCATACGGAGCCCGAGCGCTGAACGAGGGAGGATTCCAAGTATGTGTCTCCACCGCAGGGATTTCAGATTAGATTACACTTATGAGTACATTACAGAAAATGATCTGCCCTGAATTAGCAGCCAATTAATATGGCTGCTCGTTAAACCTTTTCATACTTTACCCGGTGACACGTAATTATGGGAAACGGCACGTCCAGTAAACTATGGATACACTGATGTCATATTTGCTGAATGCAGCAAAGTAAAACAAACAAACGTGCCGCTCTCCACCTTCCTCGGCAGTCCATCCCGAAGCTGACGTTCCCCGGGGGGCTGCTGATAGGCTGCAGCCCCGGTTTCATGAACGTCCCAAAGATCAAAGGCACCCACACCGCCATGAAGAGCGGCATGCTGGCTGCAGAGGCCGTCTTCCCCAAGATCACAGCCGAGAGCCTGGATTCAGAGACGACAGGTAGAGAGTGAAACAACCGGCCCGCTCAGGGGCCCCAGTCGCTGCTTGTGTTTCCCTGCAGGAGCTCCCATTGGGCTCCGAGCTACTAAAGGCTGCTCAAATTGAGAAACCTTGGACAAAATTATACCACAGGGGGAAGAAATGATATTAGCTCTGAAGTCACGGAAGGGGAACGGGTTGAATGTCAGGCAGCAACATTTATCAGCCTTAAAGGTTAGTTCACTTTTTAATTTGAGGTTTCTAAGCAGCCCGAGATGTTGAAGATGTCAAAATGATGAATGAATTTCTGTAGCACAGAGGTGACTTATTCACTTCTTCATTTCTATGAAGGCATTATTTTATTTTGTCAATTCTCTGTAGCACAAAGACGAAACCGGGACTTTTAATGTAGAAATTGTTGGTGTTTTTTTTGTGCCACAGTTTGAAGCGATCTGCCGCTGAAACTTTTGCCAGCGCTCACATTTTTTGAGATGGATGTAATTTAATGCGTTTTACCACAAACTGCCCTCTGGTTGATAAGGAAAGTCTGCTTGCCTGAGAAATGTTTTTAAAAAGAATGTTTCTTCCAATGGAAAATGATGAAATACAGTCATTCTAAATGTTTTCAGAGAAAGAATTTTTCAATTCTTTGCTGCTTTAAACGTGCAGAAAAGTAAACGCGATAACAGCAGAGCAGAAATGAAATTACCCTCCTTCTATTTATTTAAATTTTTCAAAATCCTCCCAGGCCTCCACGCACCCGAGTACGCCGAGACTTTGAAGAATTCGTGGGTGTGGAAAGAGCTTCATGCCGTAAGAAACATCCGGCCGTCCTTCCACAACTACTTTGGCCTGTACGGGGGCATGGCCTACACCGGCGTCTTCTACTGGATCTTCAGAGGGAAAGAGCCGTGGACACTCAAACACTGCGGTGAGGACCATTGTGCGGCCTGGTCTTCACCCCAGCAGGTCTTTCATCATCATTTAGCAGATCAGTAGGAACAAAGGGAGATGGAGACGGCGAGTAGCGACGGCCTAACGTCATATTGTTGACCTGCGAGAGTGAACGCGATTGTAGTTTAAAAATAATATGCATGCTGTTGGGACCTTTACAATCGCGTAAGAAAAACCCACCATGGTCACTGAAATAACTTAAAAACTGACAAATAACGGAAGGGTAACCACCATTTCTCCAGGTGTATGTGTACACATACTTGTTGACTTGGTTTCATTCCCTCGGCTTAGGAGCCTGTTGCACACACCTCGTTCTCCTCACCTGGAGCTTCACTAAATGAATCTCCTACGTTTCTGCTCCCCCATGTGTTCGGCGTCAGAACTGCACGTTTATCTTCACTGCGTTTTAGATGAGGGTGAAAAACTCAGGAAACTACATAATGGCTCAAACACGTTGATGATGACGACGGGACGGGACGGGCGAGGAAGGAACCAACGTCAAACATCGACTGAAATGATCAATATAATCTGCTGAAAATGTCAAAAAGTCTAGAGTTCACGTTACCTCAGCGGGGAAAGAGGACATTTCGTAACCGACTGCTCCGTCTGTGTCAGGCCTGGACGCCAACCAGCTGAAGCCGGCCAAAGACTGCACGCCCATTGAATACCCGAAGCCCGACGGCAAGCTGAGCTTTGACCTGCTGTCCTCCGTGGCCCTGAGCGGCACCAACCACGAGGGGGACCAGCCGCCCCACCTGACCCTAAAGGACGACAGCGTGCCCGTCAGTAGGAACCTTTCCATCTACGACGGACCGGAGCAGCGCTTCTGCCCCGCAGGTAACCGCTGTGAAATCACCACACGTCCCTGATCTCCTATTGGATAACGGTCCTTTCATTCTCCACGACTAATATATCTCACTGTTAAGCCTGTGTTTTGGTATGAAAAAGCACAACGCCTATTGTTTTAATGTGAATTAACTCCACAAATTAAAACTAAATCCCAAGTTAATAACTGGTGAGTGCAAACGTATTCTGAGCAAATTAATCAACAATGAAAGATATCATTAGTTGCTTCCCTAAATGTAATTTATCCCTGGATAGAAATGACCTTTCATAGTTTGGTCTCTGCAGGCTGTGATGTTCATACCATACTGGAATTATGGGGCTTTATTTAACAGAACTTCTCAGATGAAATTCATTCATCAGCAGCTTGATTTGGAGATGATAAACAAAGAAATGCCACCGGTCACCAACAAGTCAACACTTCAGCTTTCAGGCTCAGTGCCAATGAGACTCTTTAAACCTTTTTTTAGTCTTGAGTGTTCATTGTTTGTGCAGGTTCTCCAGGTGAAGTGTCATTTTAGCAGCTGTCCTGGTAACTCGGAACCGGTTCTTCATCAGAGTCTCACGCGTGACTTGTTCCGTTCCTGATAGTTTCCCCTCTTGATGCTCATTGGTCATCCTGGTTTTCTCCCAGGTGTGTACGAGTACGTCCCCCTGGAAACCGGAGATGGGATGCGACTGCAGATAAACGCGCAGAACTGTGTCCACTGTAAGACCTGCGACATCAAGGACCCGAGCCAGAACATCAACTGGGTGGTGCCTGAAGGCGGAGGCGGGCCGGCCTATAATGGAATGTGAACATCTTTGTTTTTTTTAATCTTTTGTGTTTAGGAAGACGTTATTGTGCATTCAAAGTTGCAAATGTGCCTGAGTATGGAACAAAAAATAGCAATGGTTTCTCCAAAAAGTGCGATTTTAGAAATTGGTGTGATTTGGCATTGAAATATATTCGATTCATACAGTGAAATGAAACTGTAGCATAACACAGGACCCTAAATAACTGAAGCAGTTATTAAATCACTGCTGTAAAATCAACACTATGGGCATTTGAAGTAGTTTAAAAGATGAAATGGCTCTTTATTTGCACTTGATCATCTGCAATAGTTAATATATTTCCTTCAACACGTTTCTTGGAAAAGAACAAATTGAATTCATATCAATTTCACCCAAAGTATTGTACATAGAACCATTAGATGATAACATCACAGTAATGAATAAAGAACTTGAAGGTTATCTTTTGTTTTATTGACTTCTGTAACAAAATAAAAAGACACGTTGCTGAGGGTATCAAATGAAAACAGGCACAGCTTTGCTCAACTACTCGTGAGGCCCAGTGACGTCAGCCATGCATCACACCAACGCTCGACATATTCATTACAGTGGAGGCGCTTGTCACAATAAGACAGGTCAAAGCTTACAACAGTTATTCCCTTAACACAACAAACAGTGAGGAAAACATGAAACGCCTCAACGTGTCACCTGCTTATGGCCTCGTCGTCAAGGAGCAGCTTCCCACGCAGAGATGACTTCAAACATCGGGAAACGTTACGAGAATACGTCGCGTGCTCACGCAAACATTTTGGCATAGATTTTCTTCTCTTTCTCCTTCTCTTCCTGAATCTTGAGCTGAACCCTCTTCAGCTCGTTGATGATAGCTGTTGAAAGAAGAAAACAGGTGGACTGATGAACGGGGTGCAGTGTGTCCACGTTTCAAACGTTCATCGGTTACACGTGATGCAGAGGAGAGCTCCAGATGTGCAGCACAAGAAAAAGTGAGGAGGGATCGGCAAACCATTACAGGGTTCTTGCACCATTTCAAAAGTCAAATTTAATGCTTTTTAAGACCTCACCAAATATAATTTAAGAGCCAAAAATGTCACAATTTCTTTGGAATACGCAATTTATTGCCTCCTACAATGGAAATCAAAACTTTTTTTCAAATTAGGAGACAGTATAATAACTGAATTTGGGGAACATGGCAGCAAAGACGCCACGTATGTCATCATTAGATTTAAATGAATTGTGCCTCGTCACAGTATGGAGAACCCACCGTACCTCTGCCTTTTGGGTGTCTGGCGTTGAAATGAAACCTGTTACAGCCGACTGAGAGGTGGCGTGTGAACTTGTTAGGTCGCGCTGCAAACAATGCAGGGATTAACCTGGCCCCGCTATGGCTAGCTGCTGCAACGTACCGCTGGTGCTTTCCTCCTTTCATGTGCGACTCGACGGCTTTGAGCCCCGTGGTCCCTAATGAAAAGGTCTTTTTGCAGCTTAAACATTCTAAATGGAAGAAGTCATCAGTTTGCATCCTGAGAGGTCTAATCGAGCTGATTACTTTGTTAGCATGCTGCTTACAAAGAACACGAGGACTCATTTCCCCCAATAAAGTTCCATTAGGAGGAACAAGAGGACGTCTCTCCTGCCGCCAGGGATCTTTTTCCCCTTAATGAGCTTGCATACATAATACATGGGAATATAATATGCACGCAATGTTAAATAGAAGGAGGGGAGGGGGGGGGGGGGGTATCTGCAGTATTCTTGATAACGGTGACGGCCGGACAACTAAAACGTGTGATCAAGACGAGTCTCACCTTTGTCTTCTGGAGCGATTCCCTGAGCTTTCTTCAGATCAACCTGAAGGGTGCAGAGAAGCATTCGGTGAGTAACGTGGAGCTCAGACTGCTCCGAATACCAAACATCTCGAAGGTGAACGCGTCTGGACATAAATAGAACGGTCTGCTGGACTTGGTAATAATACATGTGGGATTTAAAGATGGAGGTGTTTGTGTGGATGCTACCATGGCGTTGCCGTTTTCCTTTAAGCCCTGCCAGGCCTGAGCCCTCCGGAAAAGGGCCTTAGTGTTGGCTGGGTTCAGCTCGAGAACCTGTAAACACGACAGAAAACAGAAAAACACATCAGGAATTGTTGCAGGGGCACGCTGGCGGCGCCGCCCCCCCCCCCCCCCACAAACAAAGGTACCTCATTGCAGCTGTCAACGGCGTCCTGCCACAGCTGCAGCTTCAGGTTACATGCAGCCGTGTTGAGGAAGCAGCTAAGGGCGGTGGGCACCAGCTTCTGCTGCGCCTCCTCCTCCAGCAGGTCCCCACTCACCTCCAGGTACCTGCACAGGTAAACAGAAGCAGAGACATGGCTCATCGTTGGTGACAGACTGGGAGCAGTTGGACGCCTTCGCTTCTTAAAGTCTCATTTTTGTAAAACACACACAAACCTGAGGGCTTTGGTATATTTGCCGACTGCAGCTTTCCATTCTTGGCCCTTAAACAGATTGTTTCCAATGTTCTTCACATCCTCGGCGACAGCCAGAACTTTGTCAACCTGAAAGCAACGAGCAGAAAACAGGATCAGGCCGGTTGTAAACAAAGCGTTCAGTCCTTCATGTCCAACACTAAAAGGCCTGCAGTCCAGCATCCCTCATGTTTCATCATCCTCCCTCATGCCTCCCCATGTCTACTGTTTGCAATCTGCAACACGTCCTGCATCCCTGTATCCATCTTCTCATTTTCCAAAAATGCCAGAGGTATTTACAACGAGCCCGCAGAGCTGCCCGATGCATTCTGCTCAAGTTCCTTCAAGCTCAAAGAGCTCACCAATACTTACATCTTTTAAGTCGAGGTCAGAGTCCTCGGGGAAGTCTGGGTGGACGTCTCCGGTTCCATCATTCGGCCCGTAGCCCAAGCCGTCCTCCTCTGTGTAGCTCCCACAGTCCGCTATCACGCAGGGCTGCAAACAAAAGACATTAGAAGATATTTAGACAGAATTAATGTTCATGTGAATGCAGAGTGTCATCGATCTAAAGTGGTTGTGAAGGTCAAAAATAATGATCCTCCTTTTGTACCAAGTGTCCTACTGGTTTTGAATATACTATGGAAGCAAAGAAATAAAAAACAAAACAGACACCAACACCTGGAAGTAACGCCATAGTGGAAAAACACGTTTCATTACGGGTAAATGTTTTGTGTCTCATTTAACACATTTACCTTTACAGGAGCGTCCTCATTGGTTTCAAGGGACTCCAGCATTTTAATGACTCCGATCCCATTCAGCACTTGGCCAAAGACCACATGCTTGCCATCCAAGTGCGGGGTGGGGACGGTAGTGAGGAAGAACTGCGAGCCGTTGGTGTCCGGCCCGGCGTTGGCCATGCTCAGCAGACCCGTTTTGTCGTGCTGCACAAAGAAGGAAATCAGAATTGGACACAACGCGGCACTGCTGACACACAGAAACAGGAAACAATTGTAGCGACAGGGATGTTTGATTGTTTCTCTGTTATTCAGAAGCAAGAGGGATCCGTCCCCTGGTCTCCTTTAGATAGCGACAGTGACGGAGAAACCAGGCATAGTGACCTTTGAGTGTTGGACCGACGTATCTAAAGAGTTTACCTTGTAGTGGAAGTTTTCATCCTCAAACTTCTCCCCATAGATGCTCTCACCCCCGGTGCCATTGTGGTTGGAGAAGTCCCCTCCTTGGATCATGAACTTCTTGATGACTGACCAAAAAAAAAACCACAGTGGCACAAATTACAGATAAACCAGACTGAAAAACTAAAAGTTAATAGACCACTGAGCCTGTTAAATGATGTTAGTTACTACAGATTGTATAAATGATAATAATTACTAAATATATTTTAATATATTCAGCATACACCTGCAGGTTAAAGAATCTATTTTGATCATTTCTATCACACTGAGTCTCTTTAAAATTTGGAGTGACGCCGAGTGTGAAAAGTGGTCAGTGGTCGGATCCTTTTTACATGACGGCACAAGACGATTTCTTCCTCATTCATTCCATGTAACGGTAAATGAGTATCTTCATGAACACGTGTTTGCTGTCCACCGGAGGAACTGACCACCCAACCTACCACCAACCACTTTTCGCACTCGGCGCTGCTGAAAATTTGGCCATGTATGCAATTTGAATTGTTTTGGATGTTGGTGAATTAACACTTTAAAAGTGCTTTTTTTTTTCAAGACATCAGAAGGTAAATAACTCAAGATCCTCCCAACGGCTCACTGCACGTTGAGCCCCATCTACACATATGAACCCTCCGGCTGCCCTTTCAAAGTAAAAGGTCCCTGTGCAGGTGATTTACTTCTGTGGAACGGGCATCCTTTGAAGTGCAGAGGCTTCCCGGTGGATTTGCCGAGCCCTTTCTCCCCGGTGCACAGCGCCCGGAAGTTCTCCGCAGTCTTGGGGGTGATGTCGGCGAACAGCTCCAGGACTATCCGGCCGGCTGCGTGCGGAGAAAGAAGAAGAAAAAAAAAAGTGCAACTTTATCGTACAAGTTTAGACAAATATGCGGAAGTTGATGACAACAACATGAAACAAATCCTTGGCGCGTTACGTTAAGTTTACTAGAACAAAGACTACGTGGGGCAGAAGATTGGGGTGTTTATGAAGCGTTTTATATAGAAGGCCTCGTCGGTCTGTTGCGTTTGGGTTCATTCTTTAATGAGCCACTTGAAGTGATGCTACGCTTCTACCTAAAGCTACGATACAAAGTCACGCTAGACAACACAACCACACGTGGTTAAACGCACTTTCACGCGCTCTGGACGCCGTGGAACATTAACGCCACCGTTAGCTCACATGCGACATCAGCGGGCTACACACACACACACCGATTAATGCCCCGGCTTTGTTTTCTCCGGGGTACCGTTAACTCCTCCGGCGGCCGCCAGCGCCGCTTAATCACTTCACCGTTACGAGTCAGGGGCTGTGCTAAGCTAAAGGGGCTAGCGTCAACGGTCAACGGTTAAACAAAAACCGACATTAAAATAGAAATGTGCTGACCTTTTTCTCCATCAATGTCTACGTCGAGGAAGACGCGAGGGTTTGCGGGGTTTGAAGGCTTTTCGGACGGTACTGGGTGAGACATTTTAAGGACAGGGCGATTTTAGACACTTGTTTCGGCTAACCAGCTAATCCCGGCCGGTGTAACGTTACTACTGGAGCGGGTTGAGCGAAGGGTGGATCACTTCCGGTGGAACCCTTTCAAAATAAATCGTCCTTTGGTGGAGAATTCTTTGGTGTTAAAACAAAACGGTCTCGATAACTAGACACGTGTTTGTTTTAGCTTGGGAACCAAGCAAGAAGAAACTCGAAATCTCGCCTGTACAGTCATTTTTTGTGTGCGATTGAGCTCTTCCACAAAGCTTCCGGTTGTGCTTAATTAAAAAAGAAAATGAGTCAAAGGGCATAAAAGTCAAAAGTTTGGATCATGAGAGTACATCCGGGTGGAAGTGCTTTAGCTATTCTAAAGATATAGATAAGAAGATAGAAAAGCAGTTTAGAATATTAATATTGCACAAAATTGAATTTTGTCCTTGACATACTCAATTCTAAAATTTGTTCTTTTCTACTTTTACATTCGGAGCGGATGACTCTTCCTCGTGGCTCAATTAAAAGAGGAGAGAAATACCTCTTGGTTTGGCCCAAATGGACGTGGCTTTGTTTTAGGAGGCTAGATCATTTAACCATTTTACCATCCTGAACTAACTGCTGGTTTTATAATGTTCTTGACTTGCACACAATGTTTTTGTCTCAACAAAATCGTATCACAGCATCCCCTCAGGCGGGTGTCAGATTGAGAGCGGCCTTATCGTAGCGAGGGTATTACCAGCAAATGGCGGTTGACCTCCAGGAATGGATGTCTGTGTGGCCCTTTCCATGGAAATTGGTGGTATCAGCTGTGGTTAAGAGTTTGTACAGTTATCGTCACTGGACAAAAGGGATTCAGCTGCAGGGACGGATCACCAAGCGTTTCTCAAGCAGGAATTAAAAGTATATCAGTGATGCTGTGAGTGGGGAGTGTGACCTCTGACACACAATATCATATTGGATATTGCTGCTATTTTTGGAGAGAACCTTCCGTTTTACGGGTCAGCCGTTTCTGATGTGTTACACTGTTTTCAGCAGATGGTGAAAACTTTGACAAAGAAACAATTCAACCCATTGTGTGCCCAGTTTACATTTTCAGATGTGGTCATTTGTGTAAAAAGGTTTACTTTATTTTTAGGCAATCCTTACAGTTTTTACATTTTTACAATTCTTCATTGAGAACATTGCCAACTGTGAATTCAGAGTAGAAGGTGTGAAAATTGACATGTTGAGAATCCTTATGTTACAAGGATTAAAAGATGTTTGATCGAACTGGACCCATCTCATTAGCAGACGGGTCATTTCTCCGCCGCGGGCAGCAGAAAGCCATCTGCTGCGTCAGCTCTGACAGGGAAACTTTGCGTTGACTCGGAGTGAGTCATCCATCGTGTCGGGACGAAACCAAAGAGGCGGTGAAATAAATGATTGAGGCCAGATTCGAATGACATCAATTATCCCCATGTGTGCCTACAGGGTGTGTTACGTTTTACTTGTTTAATGTTCTCTCCGATATTAAATAGTCACCTTTCGACTTGTCATTTATTTAATATTGTGTCAATGTCTTTCATATCCAAAGGGTAACACCTGGTTTGAGAATTAACTAATGGGTTTGAATTTGTTCTTAAAGTGTTATTATTTAAAATAATTCTAACGGTCCCATATAATTAGTTATTGTGATAAAAAATCTTTTACAACTTTTTGGGCAATTTTATTCTCGCAGTGGTTCGATTGTCTTTCCAACAATGGATGCTCACACTGGCGACGTACGCCGGCTCTGCTCCAGGCCCTCTGTTTACCACTGAACGCGTCCCGATAAGCCGACTAAACCTCCCACTTTGCCAACAAGCCAAACCCAGAAGGGCATCGCTGCCGCGTCCCAGTATGTCGGCCTTGATCACACCGATCAGACGCCTCTTTAGGCTTCGACTGATGTCTGCGTGGAGCTGCTGGTTGTCGGTGGTTTAGCGGCTGTGTGTGCCTCTGCATGCTTCCAGGGTGTACAGCTTGTGTGAAACAGCCGGAGTCACATGTGCTGTTGTAATGCATGTGGTTCCTCTTGCATAGGAGAGATCAGTAGCTTTGTCCAAACAGGGACCGGTACCTCTGGACCTGGTCTTCCCTGCCCTCCTGCGTGGGATCTGCCGCGTTGTGCACGTTGCATTTCGACAAGTTGCTTTCGGTGTGTGCATATCATGTGGAACGTCATCAAATTCTCCTTAAAAGTAGATTTGCTTTTTGTTTTCTTCCCCGATTCCGATTCCGACAGCTGAGCCGTGTTCCCCGCTCACGTATTCACTTTGCATTATCTCCTCTTATTATTGAAATATTTGTTGGTATGTTGAAGCAAAAATTTCGTCTCTTTCAGTATTTTGGTCTGAAATGTTTCTCCAAAATGTCCCATTGGTGTTCAGACGGGTGAGTAACTTACATTAATCTTGATGCTCCCAAAACAGTCCAGTGCCCCACATGCAGGAACCTGCGTGTGTTTTCTGTCCCCACTCATTTATTTAGGCTTTTCCTGCATGCTCACCACTAGTGGGGCGACTTTTGTCAGGTCGTCATAGTAACAGCGTGACATTGGGGGGAAGAGATGGAGCGTAACAGCGAAGCAGCTGCAGGACCGCAGGTTGGACAACGCATGCTTTTTACGGGTAGGAGAAGCACCCAGAGCCTCGATTGAGCCATTCAAATGAGAGCAATTCTAGGAAGATTTAGGAGAGTCGACATAGTAACAAGGTTTATTCTAAATAAATCAACAGATTCAAGTTCTCTCCTCGACTTTATAGTAAGGCTAAAATGCTGTGTGATGAAGATTAAAGTCCCACAGGAGCTCACGTGTACTGTAACATCTTGTTTAAGAAGTACATGGAATGTGAATGTGTGTAGATGTATTAAAGAGTATTAAAGAATAATGTTAGTAAGATAGAAGATGAAGCGTTCAGAGTTCTACTTTAGGTCAGTATTAATGTCTCGGGTGTGTCTCTCTTCCCACAATAAGGGAAGTGTTGCATTGTGGGCGGGGAAGCAGAAAAGCAACAATGCAGTCACTCAACACCGCGCCACCTGAGCCGTTCCCACTCATCCATTCAACACACAAACACACACTTGGGACGACTTCCAGGACCCGGCGTGTCCAACGTGAGGGTCACAGACGGCGTCCTACTGGTCGCCCTGGAACCGCTGAGTCACTCTGTCCTCCAGCGCCGTCCGCACCTCAGTCCTCTGTCAGAAAAAGGACGGCCGTTTGATTCCTCACTGAGGTGCCTTTTCTTTTATCAGACGACACGTTACGTCATCCGAACTCTCGTTGTTCTGAGGAGCAAAGGTCAAAAGTTCCCCTTTCTGGTAATGAATGTGTGGAATGCTATCAATATTCATGATGTCTGGACTACACACAAAAATAACACTAATCAAAAAAGCTTTTTTTATTATTATATCGATAAATCTGATGCAGATTTGACAATTCCATTTATTTTCATTGTCAATGTGCTATGGTTTGTCCTCACGTTCATGACATTTCTGCGTATTCGCCGCCACATCCAGCCATTTCTCCGAACCTCATTTGCATAAGACGCACACGGTGCATTTGAGCTGTACCTTAATTTGCATGTTGCTGAGCAGCGTCCCGCTGTTCAGCAGCTGGTTGTACTGCCAGCCCCAGCCCACCTCCCCCACGCGGCCGTGCTTGGGCGTGGGCGGAGGGGCGTCGGGTGCAGCTTGGCACAGGTAGCTGAGGTCGCCTGTGGCCTCGGGGGACGAGGCGCCCACTCCGATGGAGCGGGGGAAATAATTGGATCTGGGCCGGTAGTCTCCGATTCCACCCGGGCCTCGTGGGAGTTAGTGGAAATGTGAGAAAAGAAGGTAAGCAGATATCCAAATCGACCCGAGACACCGATGGAGAGAGAGGCGTTATTAAAAAGAAAGAGATACAATGGAAACTAATTCATCTAAAAAAAAAGAGTCCATATACACAGCATTCAGCAACAGGGGATTTTTTTAAAAACAAATTAATGATTTAATTAAGAGATTTTAAAGGATCAATGTATTTCAGAACATGCACCCTTTTAAAGTTTATTACTAATGACCTAAAGGAATATGTTATTATCCTTATAAATGAAAGATTCAGCGAGTTGTATGTGAACTGTTACAGTGTTAGTACACTTCCACATGCCCTACTGTATAAAACAAACATCATTTACTATCACAGAGGCTCCCACAGGCACACACACAGTTTGTCAATGCTCTTGTGACCACAACTTTAGTGCCACCGTGTGTCCAATTACAGTTATATTTGGACCATAAGAATAATTCTATGATGTCACATGATTGAAGTACGTGGGTCATAATAACATCCATATTCTAGAGACATCCTAGAATCTTCCTAGAATTGCTCTCAGTGCTTCTCCTACCTGTAAAAAGCATGCGTTGTCCAACCGGTGGTCCTGCAGCTGCTTCACTGCTACGCTCCATCTCTTCCCCCCAATGTCTTAGTTTTGTATTTGCGGGTTAGGTGCACCCACTGTATATCATGAGGCCCCCTTGGGTGATAACCTGAGCCCAGCTGTCTGCTCTGTCCGCGGGGTCATGGCCGGTTGTCAGGCAACCACTGGTTGTCATGGCGTCAGCGGGGCTGTCTTAGTTACATTCTGAAAACAAAGGATGCTCTATTGAAGGGCCTACATGTAACTTTATTGCAGATATTATTAATGGGAAGAGATTCATATGTAGACATAAATATAAAAATAATAATGTTATTTGAAATATGAAATATATGCTTTCTTATTTGCATGGTGAACAATCCTAACATTAGTAAATATTTTAGTGAAACCTTCAACAGCAAATTACATTTATATTGTTTAATTCGTTTGTGTGCTGTACTTATTCATTCATGTACCAGTAAAAGACTATTTTAGTTAGTAAGTTATTTATTTATCATTAGTTTTGTATTTTTGTTGTCATTAACTTTATAATGATCATATTTTTGACATTGTGGATCAAGACATCAAGAACCACCTGAAATTATGTGAAGTGGGGAACATAAATCATATTTTTGGTTAAAGAAAAACATGCATATATTTTAGATCATTCTAAAGCAGCAGCCTTCGGCCTCAATGAAAGTTTGGTTCAGTCCTGGCTGAGGACTCGGCGGGCTGCTTCTCCTTCACTGACCCCAAACATCTCAACGCGGTTGGGGTCGGGGGTCCGGGTTATCAGATGCAGCCCTCCATCCCTCCCCTTCTTGGGTAAATAGCCCACACAGGCCCAAGGTGTGTTTCCTCTTCCTGGGGCGGTGCTCCTGAGAGACAGAATCCTCTGTCATCATACGGCTTTATGGTTTCTGCCCCGAAGAGACAATCACACCTCTTGACATTTTCCAGATTGTCTGACCTTCATTTGTCAAATAATGATGTAATGTTGTCTCTTTTTACGCAGGTGGGAGGTTCTGGTCATAATACAGATTGCTACAACTATCAATTTATATATGTACATTATTATTAGCATTATTATCAGATCTGATTACAGTTTATTTTATATTACGTTTAAACACTTGTGTAATCAAGATTAGTGTTCAGTTAAAATAACTGAACGTCGAGCGGCTGTAATAAGAAATAGTTTCGAGATTTGGGCCTGGGGAACTGTATTGAGAAGAACATTTTCTTTCTTTCTTTTATAGTTCATCTAAATGTGCATTACCTCGTCAGGTCACTAGATGGTCGCCAAGCATCATTGTTTAATATTGTCCTTCCCTTCCCATTCACACTTTTTTCTTTTTTCTTTTCTTCTGGAAAATGGACTCGCCCATGGGCCGCCCCACGTGACTAAATCACCGTCAAGTCAAACACAGATAACAGCGGTTGTCAAAGAAATTGTATGAATGTCCCTTCAAAATAAGATAGCAGCGACGTGACACTAACCATGCACACTGTAAGCAACGCACAAGAAATAATTAAGACATACTCATTGGAATGAACAGAACAGATATATTGTTTTGTTACATTGTGGTGTCTGGGAGTGCAGTGCGTTGCTTTTAATGTAGTCTACTGTGGAATTAACAATCGCATGTAGCCATCCGCTATGTTTGCATATTTTCTAAGTTTATTAATACGTAGCTGGGAAAGTGCAATGTTTTTTTGGTGGGGCCCGGGGTGGGGTTACACTAAAGTATATATTTTCTTCACCTAAGACCCCTCCCTAAATATACCGTTTTCTTCCTCGTCTCTCTGTAACAACATCCTGCATGGGAGCCCGGAGGTTTTATTTTGAAACCCTCATAAGGAAGTGTAGCCGTTAACTGGGCGGCGACTTTACTCCGCCGTGTCAGTCACCATGGTGGCGTACAACAGAGCGCAGCGGCGGCGGACCGAGCCCCACTTTTCGACCCATTAAAAATGTTGATGTAATGCCTTCTCCCGGTGAGTGGATTCGGCTCTGCCTCTCGCGATGGACGCCAGGCTGCTGCTGACCGGATAACTGTTCGCCCACTTTTTTTTTTCTTTCTTTTCTTTTTCTTTTTTTTTTTTCTCCTCGTCGCTGGATCCCGCATGTAATTTATTTTTCGCGAGGAGACGAGGAATGGCTTTGAACGGCTTCCGCGAAGGGACCCTGCTTTTTTGTGTTACGGTGAGAAAATAACTCCAGACAGAGGCTCCGCAAGTTTTCTTCTCGCTGGGACCGCTGTCGGCGGCCGGTTTCATCCCCGGCGACAGAACCGCAGACGCCCCGGGGGAGACCGCTCGGCCGTCTGGCTCCGGTCGTGGCCTGGCTCCGGGCACTCCCAGCTTATCCGCTAGCTTCGGACCACAGCGGGGCGGCGGCGGCGGCGGGGGCTCTTCTTTTGTTTGGCTCCACGGCGCTGGATATCTAAAGAAATAACACTTATTCAGCACCGGGAACTCGATACCCTCTGCGGACGACGTCGTCCCGAAAACAATGGCGTCTTACGTGGACAACAGCTTTCGGCAGGCTGTGATGATGAATCCGGCTGAAAGGACGCAACAGGTCAGTCGAACCTTTTTTTTTTTGTTGTTGTTTTACTCTCGCAAACAGCGCGTCGGCTGTGGATTCGGGGGTCGTGCACTTTGCGGCGTTAACACGCAACGTTGCAACGGAAGTCCGCGGCTGCAACAAAGTAGCGGAGCGTTCGCAGGGTGTCCGCGTGCAGCCGCCGCCACTCGTCCCCCGTGTCGGTGGCCCCGGCTGCAGCCCGCTAAGCCCCCCCTCTATCAGCAGGGGTGATCAGGGCTACTTAACGTGACGGGAGCCGGGAGTTCGGTGCGGAATGACACCGGGGCCGCAGTTTGTGTGCGTGCCCCGCTTCCGCACGCGAGACTCGGTCAACTTGCGCGGCGCACACGCATTCACGATAGAAAAAGAACATGCGAATGATAGAAATATGTGTGCACGTCAGAGGCGCAGTCTGTGGCTAATCCTCCAACTAGCCAATAGCTTACATTAGCTTAGCAACCCCCCCCATCGTCATGTTGTCATGTTGTTCAGTTGTGCGGTGGGACACTGTGCTCCTGGGGTTGTTGTGTCTTCATCGCCTCTTGTGCCGGCTGATCCGTACCGGTCCAACTCCTCTGGGATGTTTTGTGAACATGCAAACCGTGTGACATGCCGGGTTTAACATATGAGCGGTTAGAATTGGCAGATAAACGCTGTAAATCCTGGTTTGCCTGCACGGCTTCCACTGCAAATGGATGCAACTTGTGCCACGAGAGGCCCCCCGGCACTCAGGGGTCCCATCTGACCCCTGCAGCCCGGCGCATTTCCTTTTTTATTTCTTTCCCCTTCGATGGTCTGGATTCTTGTTTGTGAATTGCTCGCCACTTATGTGGTCCGTTTAGTAGTTCTCTGTAAATTGCTTTTTAATTGTTCCTATTTCTGATTGTGACTTCAAGCCGGCGGTGCACGGCGCGCGTCGCCTGTCGCCTCGTTCTTCTGCACCAGCTGAGAGATTTAACGTCAACGTGGTTCTCTGACGAGAATACGCCAAGACCAATTACATGGGATGTGTGAGTTGGAACGTGGACGGAATAACGCACATATGCCAACATATGTGTGATTCAGTAAAAAAAAACTACTGAATGTCTGTGGTCCTTCACACTCTGGTTCGGACCCCCTGCTGTGTCGCTATGCAAACATTTCACCCAGTTTGATCATTTGACCACACGGCTAGGCTTAAACAATCCTGACTTATTTCTGTCAGGATCAAAACGCATCTTGTCGCTCTGCTGAGAGAAGAAGTCAACCCGCTTCTTCTCAGTGATCTCCAGAAAAAAGCAACAGACAGTCCTTCTGACCTTAATCTCCCCGGTGTTGTGAGGCTCCCCACCCCCGGGTGCCAGGGGAAATGACTGACCACTGGACAAGCGAGGCCGCGGCCACGCCCCTTCTCACATGTGAATTCATTCATGTTGTGAACTTTTACTATTTTCTTCTTAAACCTGCGGTTTGGCCCTCAGCACCGCGCCGATCGACATTCTTGATGTGTTCTCGGGTTTAAATGGGACTCCGACTATTGAGCCGAAACGTTCCAGCTATTGCTCCATCACGGCACACAGTCGTCTTAATCGTGCCGTGCAGATGATGGATGTTATCACGTGGACTCGATGTGCCTTTCATCTTAAAAGAGCTCCTCCTTTTAGGGGGGTCTCTTTCATCTCCGCACAGAGGAGGGAAGCAGACCAAACCAGGACAAGCACATGATCAGATTTGACAGCGAGCCGGACTCTTAATTCTTAACTCTTATTCTGAGCTTAATATTCCATCAAAGAGGACTTTTCGGGACACCTCAGACACAAACCTAGCCGATGGGCAGTTGCTCGCTACTTTTTCACCACGCTCGCTCCTCATACAAAAGCAAAGCACAACCCGTGCATGTTCGTGTTTTTACACGTCACTCTGAGGGTTTCAGGGTGTTTGGACTGTTACTGCGGACCGCAAAGGCGTTGAACTGAGCCACGCGCACGAGAGCGGTGTCTTTCAATGCGGCATTCGTTTCTTTATCTCGCCATTCGACTGTTAGTCATGAAGGACCTTATGCAACCTGAGACTGCCCCACCCCAATCCGGGCGAAAACCCAGTGAATTGTCAAGTCTTACTGGAACCAAATGCTGCGAACCGTCGTCCTGCTCTTTGTTTGGCCAGGTGGCAAAGCTGAAGGCCACAAAACAACCGCCGCGCTGACCCTGCTTCTCATTCACGTAGCTGCAGGGATAAAGCCTCCCACTTTACATCGTTTCCACATATCCTGCGCCAGCACAGGGGATCGGCGCGGGCCTGCAGAGGTTGCACCGGAGGAAACGAGAGCGAAAACAAGAGCATTTGGGGCGACCTGCAAAACAATCCAAAGAGTAACAACGACGTCAGCCAGTTGTTACTCAAACTGTGTTTCAAAGAGCAAAGGAGTTCAATGGTCCAGCTAAGATGGCAAATATTCAAATCCTTTGTGTGCAGATCAACCGGGGCACATTTGTTTTTTTAAATGACCTAAAGGGAGACTGTAAAGGGAAGGTACAACTTGGCTGTACATCAGTACAATAACATTGTCGTCAAAGTATTGGCTAAACTAGCCACTTGCAGTAAATACTGTTGTGCAGTAAATGCTATAGTAACCAAACCACACGGCCACACCGATGTGTGCATCTCCGAACCTGGAGAGGAAGTCGTTGTCAAAGGTTGTAAACTGACCGATGAGCACAAGGCGGCTCCGTCTCTCAGTATCCTGTACCTTTTTTTTTAAATTTATTTATTTATTTTTATAGGAGAAGCAGGAAGCAGGAAAGCATCCGGATGCTTTTTGAAGAACAACAGAACGCCTTTCAGCCGCAAGGCTGTTTGTGTTTTTTGATTCTCGGTTGTTTTGCAGCTGCCCTCCTATTTCCACCAAGGCGTCAGAAGCAAGTATGTATTTAAAAACCACCTCCAAGTTGCTGGCACGGGAAGTAGGACAGATTCCTTAAACATGTTTACTGGATTTGTAGTAGTGTCGTTTCCCAGATTCTTAAAAAAAACCAAAACCCTCCCAGCTTCCTCTGCAGCGTTGTCCCTGTAGAAGTGAAGTGATGTCACATGTTATTCCTGTGTTGAAAGGGGAGGCCAATGTGGTTGCACACGCACGCGCCGGTCACAGTGACGTCGTCCTCCCAGTTTAAATACAGGGGAGCATTTGAGGAAGAAAATAAATAAAGCAATGCAACAGACTCAGACGATTGGCTCGTTTTAAATAGTGATCTTGATCCCAGTATCGGATATTGCGATGGTAATAAAGCAAACGCATCAAAAGCGTTGGTTTGTCAGTGTTGTGTCTGTACAGGGAGCAGCTGATGAACGGCTGGAGTTCAATCGTGCGGCTCTTTACTGCAGGAAGGTGGCGTTTGCGGGGGGTTTCTCTGTACTCCACACGGCTGGTATCGCACAGGGAATGTTGGCGTTCCAGAAAGCGCTCGTGTCCTGAACGCACCAGGATGTTTGTGCAGCCCGCCGTACCCGACGTGTCGCTCGCTGAGCTCCAGTAAGCGAAAGGCCGATGCGGTTAAGGGCGTGTTTTTAAACGCGCTGCTGAGATTGAAGAAAGTCGAGCACAGAGGGGCGTTCAAGCGTCGAAGCTTGATTAAACACGAGCGATGCACAGAACTAAGCTTTACTTCCAGGGATCTGCCGGAGGTTTTGTGTAACCGCAGATAGAAGAAAAAATACAATTTTTTGTCTTTTTCTGTTGTTGCCGTGTTTCTGCCTCCAAGTGTTGTTTGTTCTTTCTGTTCTGTTTGTTTGATCTCTAACTTTATCGCGTCCTTGTTGCGATGTTCCTGGCGTTAAAGCTTCACTCCGTGGCCGTGTTGCATGCTGGTCTATCGACTCTGCTGAGGAACTGATGAATCTTTTGGGTATTGCATTTTGAAATCGAACTAAAAGATTATTCCGAGCTTTTCTCTCGAGTTGAGTTACTGGAATTGCTTTGTTTGTCCAGGAAAAAATAGATAATTATAATTGAAATATAATCCTAAAAGACTCAACAAAAATTTACATTTAACAATCTGAAATTTTAGAATTTCTTTCTAAAAGTAGCCACCAGTGTAAAAAAAACCCCGCACTGCCAAATGATTAAAGATTTTTCGGCAGGGAAGAAGGATGAAGCTTCCTCGACTGGCGCTAAGGGGGGCGGCTCTACTGAAACAAACTCTATCTGGTCTGATCGGCCAGGCTGTCGCCTCGACGGTCACGCTGTACATTTGCAGCCGCTGACACAACAGGAGTTCAGACGCGTGTGTTTCGGTTCCTTGTGTTCACATTCCTCTCGATATTTTTAAAGGCAAAGAAAAACAACTCCTGAATTCAAGGCTCCAGAAATTCCACAGGCCTCCGCAGCAGAAAGCCGGCGACCTCGTGCTACCGAGCGACCGCAGCCTTTACATAACTTATAATAACGCAGAGAATGAGCGCTTCGTGGCGTTCGGTATTTACATGACGGCTATAGAATTACTCCTCGTTAAGAGCCTCATTCCTGTGCACGTTGGAAGGAAAAGGCCGGTGGCGTAAGTGAAGCATAAATCCAGCAGTTTTTTTTTTCCCCATTGTTTTTTAATTCTTTTCTAAATCGGTTACGGCGGTAATGCGTTTATACAAACAACCACCGGACTCCTTTTTGAGTGAATTTGCCTCCTCGCCGCGGTCCCACGCAGGACGGGCTCGTCTGCTGAATAATCTGCCGTTTTTTAATCCTCCCTCCCGGTGAAGCGCTCAGACACGAAGTGGATCAGATGGAGAGCTGATTAATTAGAGTTCTCTAATTCCCAGTATACTGGTCGGCCGTGCAGCTAATACTTGTTTACAGCGTCCGTAACGGCGGCACTTGGAGACGCACCGACGGGGTCAAAGCCAGGACGGCGTTGTACTCCGTAACAACACTCTAATTAATCTTTGGAGATTAATGTATGAGTTGCATTTTGCATTTATTTGTAATCCTTAATTCATACAAAGGACGGCTCACCTGCTTCTTAAGATGAACTTAAGTTAAAGCTTTCAAACATTCATCGGCGAGGTAGAAAGCACTCTCAGGTCCTCCGATCCCTTTAGGATATTGATGTTACACCTAGTTATCAATTCTACATTTGCTAGGTGCCACACTTAGCGCCACTCCGATGGCATTCACCACTAATCCCCCCCCCCCCTCCGCCAGTCATTGTGCGTCTGTATGCAAAGGAAGTCCAGTGTCAACAAACGCACACTGCGGAGTTCCAGAGCAGTGAAAGTGTCATGATGGCAGATCAGAAGATGTTGTTTTTGTGACTCCGTCAAAGACGCCGTTGAGCCGGCGGCCTTTCATACGCTGTGACTCTCGTCACACCGTTTCTCTGGATGAGCCTGATGTGGCCCGTCGTGCCTCACGCGAACTGCGGTTTGTGAGCAGCTGCAGCTGCGGCGGCGGTGGTGGTGGCGGCGGGCGGCAGGTGATCACTCGCCATTTGTGAGCTAGCAGCCGTGATTCATTACAGCACAACCGGCGCGCTCTCTCCGCTAATGGATGCAGTTGTCAGAAAGGGAAAGCGGCTGCAGCGACGGCTCCTCGGGTTCCGACAGTGGGAACGGGTCTGAAAAGGGGGGGGGGGAGGAAATGGCCCCACGCACGCAACATTGTTTTTCGTTTCCACGCCAGTGACTAGGAATGCGGTTGTTGCGCTCCCTGCGAGCTGTGGAGCAGATTGGTGGGCGATATCTGTCCGGGTTGCAACCTTATCTTTTTAATTGCTCCCCGAGGGTTTGTCCAACCTGCGGCCGGTCACGTTTCTGCCCCCCCCTTACCCCCCCGTGGCCCATCGGGGGGGAAAATGGTCATTACCGAAGGCCTCAACGCAATCGGATTCTCATCGACGTGTTTGACAGTTTCCCCCCTGCTTCTTTTTGGGAAGAAGGGGATAATTACCACGATCACCGATACCGCTGATGACCGTCCGGAGGTTGTCAGGGCGCTCGCTCTCCAACCAGAGGCCGTGTGTGTACCCACATTATTACTTCTTCCTTCTTCTACTTAAAGGCTTTACCTTTGGGAAAGGTTCATGGAAACCGGTTTATTGCAGTGATGCAACCTTCCCCTTTCAGCCCATTTCGTTCTTATTCCACCCGGGTGACATTAGTGTGCGCTCTTCTCACACCAACCGAGCAATGATTCCTTACAAAATGCCACCCGGCATAATTTTATTAAACGCCGCGAGTTCACCGGCGCCTCAGACCTCGACCGTGCTAATTGACACTTCCCTCGGCTGAACCTCCAAAGAGTCGTCCGCCGCCAGTTGTTTTCCCATATGGTCCTATGTTTCCTGCGCACTCGAACCCTTCAAGCTGAGGGTCGACCCCCCGTCATTAATCATTGCTGCTGTTGCTCGTGTGCCGCTCTCCTTACGGGTCATGCGGGCTTGGCGGAGGGAATGCCAAGCATCACAAACAGGCTCACGGAAGAACAACGCGGTTCACTGTGTTATTCAGGAAAAAGAACCCGGGTCAACTGTACATCGCAGCACAAAGGGGCGAAAATCAATCCCGGTGACAGAATCCTGGTGGTGCTGCAAGTTTATTCACTGTGAAGCGTCGGCCCACACGAGTGCATTTCCACAACAACAGTGGCACGAGCAACCCGGGTAAACGAGTCCAATGCAGAATGAATAAAGATCCAAAACGTACACCTCCTTGGTATTACGGTCTCGTCTATATGTTGTGATGAATACTTCACTAGGCGGTTAACAGGTACTGGGTAATACCTGTGTTTTATTCAACGTTGGCTATATGGGAAGTCATCTTTGAATCAAAGTCTATTCGCTCCAAAACAGCTGATGGTGCATTTCTTTTATTGCAACATTTCAGAATAATTATTGCTTCAAGAAAAGGAAACGTGATAAAAAAAGGCTTTGTGGTTCTTGGTCTGTATTTGTTTTGAAAGATATAAAAAAGAGATATATTTGAAAGATATATTTTTGCCGGGTCAATCGTTTACCTGCATTGGCAAATATAAAAGATGAAGAATGCGATTTTTTTTTTTTGTTCACGCAAACCACCACGTGAGTGTTTCCATTGTGCCGTATCCTACAGCCACACTGATTAGTCTGCATGGGGAGTTCTCGCTGTGTTGGACTACGAGTACATGGAGGCGGGCAGAATGACAATAAAGGGCCCTTGAGCCTGAACCTGACGCTGTTTGGGTCAGGTGACGGGAGCGCGTGACGGCCGTCTCGTGTGCGTTTCACCTGTGTAGGCCTGGCCGAACGAAGCCTGTGTCTGATTGTAATTGGAGGGAAAGCTGCAGGCCGCTCATGCGTGCTTCCCTATCGGCTCGGCTGCTCTGAGAGTGCTGTGGACCCGACACAATGACGCCCTGTTACAGCTTCTGCCTGTCAAAAACACTTGAAGTCACACCAATTATTTTGTCGCTGCACTGGGAACAGCAGTTTAAGCTAATTTGAACCAACTGCGGCTGTACTGATGCCAAGGCGAGTTAAACAAAGACCTGTGTTTTATTTTTATATATATATATTACTATACACACAATAACCCATGACTTACAGTCTGACCTCCTTTTTTTATAGAGCAGAATATGGAAAAGATTCATAATTGCAATAAGAGAACAAAACATTTTTTGAACGGTGAGAATATTCTACGAATGATTCCATACATTAGATCATTTTTAGGTTGGCTATGGTATTTTATTTGGGAAGGAATATACACGTTACCGTCAAAGGAGCCTTCTTTTAAAGTGTAAGAAATAAACTGTTCTAAGGAAACAAACCACAGGCGGAACATGTTGGGCAACAACAAATTACAAACGTTTACATAGAGCAAGATGAAAATAAAACGTGAAATGACATACTAGGAGAGAGCGCCTTGAGTCAGACACTAGCTTAAGTAGTGCCGAGGAAAGGGCAAACCCTAAAAGACCACAATGGTTCGCTGTGCTTCTTTTGTAAAACATCCTCAGGATATCGGCTGAAATGCCCGTCCGTCTGGAGCGGAGGCCTATTTTAGTCTGCGTGAAGTGCAAAGCCTTGGGTGGGATCGTTGTAAACAGGAAACCTCCATTGAGGCGAGCCGGGCTCACCGATGTGGCACGGAGACCCGGCTCGGGAAAGGACCGGTGAGCAGCGCCTCTCTCGGGATCGCAATGCCTCGAATTCCTTTCACCGGGGGACAACAATGGAGGGTTGGAAATGGCTCGTGGAGGTATTATCTAATGCTTTCTCGTGGAGGCGCGAGAGGCGCGGATCTCTTTGTAGCCGCTGTGGCCCGAGCCGGCAGCTCCCCCGGTGCATCATCAGCGCACATTTACCAAAGTGGCTTTTGCCAGCAACACTGTCTTTGTCCCCTCTCGGGACGGAAGGTCGCAGCCTTCGGTGATAAAAAAAGGCGAAGAGTCACACCTGACACAGGCAGGCACTAGACCCCCCCCCCCCCCCCCCCTGCTCCATTGTGATGCCGAGAGCATGAAAGCGCACAAATGGACGCGTCGTCTAGGTGCCAACAAAAGGTGCCGCCGCTGCCGCCTCGCTGGCAGGGAACACGCTGTTCCTGTACGGATGGACTCCAAACACGAGGCCCCTGGCACCGCCAAGGTTGCTTTTTACATACCAACGTAGGGATTTAGTGCATAGTGAGTCAAATTCACTATTTTTTGTTTTAGATTTGTGTTAGATCTTTTTGCGGTTGAGATGCAGCATCAAGGTATTACTTTTGGCCATGCTGGGTGATTTTCCATTATTTGGTACAAGTATAGGGGAAGACGTCTAGGCCCTTGACCACAGTTTTTATACCAAAACAAGTATAAAACTTGAGTCCACTATAAATATAAAATGCTTAAAAGGCATCTGATTGCATGCATGTTTACTCGAATGACAAAAAAACATCATTGTACATTACAGACATTACCGTGATCAAGGATCGTGTCCTTTTCCCCCCCATTTCATTTAAAGTAATGACCAGTAGAATGGATCCCTTTTTGTTCTTCTGCATCAACATCAACCAGACACGCCTGTAAATGCTCACCGACTATCCACTCAAATGTGCCCCTGATGGTCGGGGATCGTTCGGGGGGGCGTGGGGGGGCCCGGCACGGGGAAACTCCTGGCTTGTGTGAAAGCGGCTCTCGTATTGAGAAGAGCTGCTTCGGTTGTTCCCTAGCAACCGGCAGCCGGCGCAGCGCCGTAATGCTGGAAGGACTTTATGTACAAGGCCACGAGAGAACGCGGAACATATTTGCAAGATTATTGAATTCCATAAAGAAACGCGCCGAGCCGATGCCGTCCACGCAAAGTATTGAACCTGAGCAGCGTTGTTTTTCTCCGTGGGGGATTTCTAGGAACTCCTCCTCCAGCCAAGGTGTAATCTCACAGAGGAAAGAGGAAAGGGGGAAGCGGGAGCCGTCCGCTTTCCCCCGAGAAGATTAAAGCACACCGCTACCCCATTTGATCCCCCTCTGCTCCTTGTTTTTCGCTTTGCGCTCCCATGAATTGCTCTTTTGCGTGCCGTTGCGTAACTTTAGTGGCGATTGCGCTGCACCTCCTTTTGAGGCCTTTTGTTTGAGGGAGATGGAGCGGCTTTCATTTGGCCGGACAGATGGCTTTGTTCCCGGGTACGGACCTGCTACGCTGAGGTTCAATGACGGAGCTGAGAGATCCCTTTGTGTCCAGTATTGGTCCGAGGCCACCGTTAATCCACATTCATCCCATGTTTACCATTTACATTGAGCCAAAACGAGTGTGGTGCTGTTATCCCTGATGATTAGTCTAAAAGATAGAAAGTTTAGTGCTTTTTCATGAGAAAATTGTAAATGTACTACAAAGGTAGATCAGCAAATTATCATAATTGAAAATACCAAAACATCAAATATTTTCCATTTTGCTTGATGAATTGATAATGAATTTAGAATTCAGACGACTATCTTCATGCACAGGAAAGTGCAAATATAACCTTTGCAGCACGTGTGGTCTACTCAAGATGCATGATTGGGATTTACATCAGCCGATTTGTCCTCATTTGTTGTGCAGACGTGTGTGTGTGTGTGTAGGCGGTGCAGTGACTAAATAAGGCTCGTCATGGTGACTCCGGGACAAACAACGGGCCCAATCCTGGCGTGAAATCGGGACTTGTGTTCCGCCCGGACGGATGAAAGATGAAATGTCAAGAAAATAAACGAGGAGAGGAACTTTTCGCCTCGAGTTCTGCTCTGCGTGGATCAGACGATTCCATATTTCGACTCGACTCTACAAACTCTCACCACACAATCTGCTGAGCCCCAAACACGAGATAAACACATTCAGCAACTATAACAGCGCAGCATTATCAGCTAAAGATGCACATTCTTCCCAGAGTTGGTGGAAAAACTGAGAAAAAACGAGTGTGAGTGTTGGACCTGTAAACCAGTTCTGCAGATCGCTGCTTTGCTTTGTGGCCAAAGAGCGCGTTTGTCTGAGCTGCTGCTGACCAGCCTCCTTTTTCATCATCACGCACTTCACGCGGCGTCTTTAATGTATCCGTGTGACGCTTTGATGTGCGGTTTGGCGCTCCGCTATTACGGGCTGTGACCGAGACGGCAAATAGCATGTAGTGCTAATTGGATCGCCGTGAGATCCGTGTGTCAGTGTGGCTTGACTAATGCTGTGAGGATATTAATATTAAAATGGCACCAGATGGCGGCAGGAAAGTTCTTTCTTACTTCTAATAGAATCGTGTCCGTACGCCGCCGGTGCTGAAGTTTTAATCAGTGCTCTGACCTCGTGGACTTGTGTGAATGCATCACAGTGACATTAAGTAAATTAAGAAAATACTCCAATACTTTTCCTTACCGCTGAAATAAGCGCCTTCCTCCCTCTGAGTCCCTTCTCCTCTGTTGCAACATTCAACTGGTGATTCCAGTAAGTGTTTATCTTTCCGTGTTCCTCTACACCTGTTGGGAAACACGTGTGTGTGTGTGTGTGTCAGTCATGTGAGGGCGTGGCGAGAGGAGCGCGAGTCTCTCGATACTCCGTCACCTGAGCGGGCAGCACGCCGCCTCCCAGTTGCGACGTTCATTTTTGAGATGCCGCGATGATACTCCAGCTGACTTTATCCGACGTGTGTTGGGCTAAATACACACACACACACACACACACACACACACACACACACACACACACACTATCTGTGTTGGCTGATGCGGCGATCAAAGCAGACGGGTGGGAAGGTCAGCTGACCCGTAACATTTGTTTTACTGCGGAGACGAAGATGCCACCTTTCTTTGAAACCCAATCTGCTGCTACTTGTGCAGTCCAGCATCTCGTCTGCGTGCCTCAAGAGGCCCCGGTGCATTCGACTTGTTAAGGTTTTTTTTTTATTTTTTTTATTCTGGCAGGCGGCTCAAGTAGGTGCTGTTAAGCCCATTCACATGCCCCCCCCCATCCCCTCCCGGGCCCCTTCCCGGAGCGCCAGCTGCCTGACCGCGGTGGGAAATGAACAGCGAGTGCTTTTTTTTCGAATTCGCCTGTGCCTGCGGAGTCGCTTTGGCTCCAGAGGCCACTTCAGAGGCGCGGCGGCGTCATTCAGGGGTTCGAGTCCCGTCGAGCAGGTGGCAGATGGAGTCCCGTCTTCTTGCCCTAACGCTCCTGCACAGGCAGCGGTGGAAGTGCGGTTGAAGTGCGCGGCCCTTAATTCAGCCGAAGAAGAAGCTGCGCTGGCTTAACCTGTGGGGCTCAACGTCGGCGCCACTGCTAATTAGCTCTGCATGTTATTTGCCAACGTCTTTCGGGAGGCTCACGGCCGCAGTGACAAACACGGCATCAGGAGAGGAGTCTTCCTCGGTCCTCATCACATCCAAACACAACGCTGTAATGAAACGGGTGAACCAACTTGAGATTTCTCTTCCTCTTTAGTTCTTTTCTTTTCTTTAGAACATGAGCGCGGTGAAACAGTCGCTCAGACCTCCGGCGTTGGCCGGGGACGGGCTCAGGTAGCGACGGCGCGGCGGCGGCGGCAACGTTTGTCACCACGTGACCTTGTTGTAGCCCACAAAGCCTCCACCTGCTCTCTCAGACGGGCTAATGGTTAAAAATACCCGGCAGATCCCACACTCCCTGTCAATAGAGATTCAAGGGCAGCTTGTTAACACGGGGAATGTACCAACAAAGACAAAGGAATGCGCACAACCACACACACACACACACACACACACACCTGAACACAAACAGACAGACGTGCACACAGTGGCCCCCAGTGGAACATCATACCTCCGGTGAATGGTGATGAATGTTGTGCACATTTGGCCTAAACTGCCGTCGCTGCTGTTTTGTCTGCATCGGGGGGGGGGGGGGGGGGTGGGGGCAGGTGGGGGTTCGGGGGGTGGGTGGTGTCCGGGCGGTGTCTTCACCAGTCCCACTTGGCACACGGACGCAGACGCGCTGCGGCGTTTGTGCTGAGCAGACGGTATAATGCGATATGTTGCCATTAGCGGATATTGCAGCGTAGACAACACGACCTTTCTGCCCTTGAGCAGCGGCCGCGTGACTCCCGGCGGTCCGCTCAGCTCGTTAAGCGGCTCCGCGCCGCTGACCTCCTTGTAGCTCCGCCCCCGTCGCTCCCCTGACATTGTTGCTCAGTCTGTGATGCGGCCATATGCTCTTTGTCACACGCAGACAATGATGAGGCTGGCATTTCATTTTATGCAGCGCTGCATTAAAGTCCAGCGCGGAGGTTCTAGAGAAAGAAAGAAAGGATTGTGTTGACTTTCAAATGTTATTTTATGGAAATGATTTTTAGCTGTTTCGCTAATGAACCTCAGAGGCCGTGTGCTTTGATGTACTGTCATGTAAATTATGGACGGAACTGGCAATTATATTCCCCATGGTTTCATCTTCGACATATGACACATCAGAAAATGGTGATTGCACAATTTCCTGCACCCTGAGGTGACTTCAGATGTCTTTATTCCTCCAGTCGACACCCCAAAATAAGACCCCTTAATGTAAATGAGTCCCTCGGCATGAAAAAGCCCAGTTCTGCTTGATGACAAACTTGATTTAGTCGACTAACCAATAAATGACACATCGTTGTAGAAAAAGTAATTTATGAGGCGGAGGGATTTCTAATTAAAGTCTCTAAACGTGTTTTCTTAATGAAGCTTTAAATTGATCATTTTCTGTAAGTGGTCAGCTTTTTTTGTCCAATGTGACTGTTTTCTAGTGGGTTGTGAGTCTGGTTGTCGCTTTGTTTTCAATCCAGAAAGCACTTTGCAGATTGTTAGATGGTGAAACTCGGTTGCTTCCCTCGTGTCCCGGCGGGCCCCCACATGCAGGGTGCCAGTAGTAGTCTTTAGTGTGTGTGTGTGTGTGTGTGTGTGTGTGTGTCATCTGAGGAATGCAAGCCCGTCACATAAGACGGCCCCCGCGCTGTCACGGTAACGGGACCCGGGAAGGCCGAGGGGTCGCCGGCGTAGGAAAGGCAAACCTTTTGAGAAGGTCTGAACTGGATCGCGGCCCGGTGTCAGGCGACGGATGAGCGGACACACATTCAGCCCGGTTACAGGAGGCTCGCCGTCAATTCAATAGGAAAAAAAAAGTCAATTCGCTTTAAAACTACACGTTGTGAATGGGACGGTACATCTAAGAAATCCATTCGTTGTGGAGCCACAGTTCACAGGGTGAGTGCAAAGCGCCCCCCCCCCCCCCCCCCCCCCCTCCCCCCCTCGCAGTGACAAGTGAGCAATTGTTATAAAACTAGGTCGTCCTCTCTCCCAAATTGAGGGGGGCGGTGATTACTTTGCGCGTTTCCCAGCTATTATTGGAAAAAACAGAAGGACAACAAAGTGGCGTGATCACGGCCGTGCGCGTCTTGGACGCCGGCGGCGGCGTAACGAGCCCGCCGGTGGAGCCGCGTGCAGTCTGACTGCCGCATGTTTAATTGATACGATACCCGATGCAGTCATTTGACCCCTAAACATCGAGGGAATTGGTGATTTCACAAACACAAACGTGTGGATGACGACGAGATGCGGGACCCGTGAAATGATTCAGCAGCCGTGACTTAAGCCGCTCAAGTTGCTTCTTCACCTGGCTTCCATGCCGGGCGTGAGGTCCTCCGACGCGAGATGACGCCCTGCTCACGCAGATTGGAAACGCCGCTGATCCCTCGGCCCGGTCGGGAGGGAACGGACCTGTAATCACCGGAAGGAAGGATGTTCTCGGCGGTCGGATGAGCGGGCGTTGATTTCCTCCGACTCAGCCCGTGGGCGTCTGGCTTTAACTAACACTTAAACTAGGCCCTGACACTTAATCGCTCTTTCCTGTGATGAATAACAATAAAGCCCCATGATGCATCAGTCCCCCGACGCACGCCCCGACACCGCAGCCTCTCTGGCCAAACTACCATTTGTGGATCATTCCAATAAGACAATGTGGAGATATTGGTGTGTGTGGTCATCAATCTGCTTGGGTCATCAGTGATGTGCCCCCCCCCCTCCGCTCCCTGCAGTGTCCCATTGTGTCAGAGCGCTTTGCATACCGGCTCTTTGATGTTTCTGCACGGTGGGTGATGGATGCACGCAGAGGTCGGCTATCTGCTCTCAGCCAGGGTGAAGTGGGAATGAAAGGAGGATTGAGCATGGGGGGGGGGGGAGCTAACGGACACTGTGGTGTACAGAGATAAAGGAAAGCAGAGGCACTTCTCAGCCGCGTTAAAGGGCAAATAAGCGGAACAAACATTGGATTAAAGCAGCAGCTACCTTTTTGATAATGTACTAATCACATTGAAAGCCCATTTTCCTGTATTTTCCACTTTCTTTTTTCACTATTTTGACGATAGAAAACGAACCCATCGAAGAATATTGGCACTATTTGTTTTTTGAGGCTCTTTAAAGATCAATCGGGGAGAAACCTTTACAACAAACACAAAATGATGCCGTGTATTTTTGAGCTGCAACATACAGAAGATGATTGACTGGTAGATGGAACCTGGCTTATTTTTTTAAAATATCAATTTTGATTGCTTTTCCTTCCATGTCGTCGACCAACCGATTACCGGATTAATCCAGGAAATAATCGCCATAGTCGAGTATGGCCGCCGATGAAAGCGCACATACCTGCAGCCTAATTTATGCCAACGGCCAGCTGACATTTTGAATGTATTATCAAACCGTTGGTAGGAGGCAGCGTCATATCCTTTTTTTTTTTTTTAAATCACTTAAGGTCACTGATGGTGTCTCAATGCTCGGATCTGTTACCGCGTGAAGTGTCAGTGGAGGAGACAAAGCGAAAACATCACAACTTCCGTAGCCTCCCTAACCCCGGGGGAGGTTTATCTCTCGTGTCGATGTCACGAAGCCGGCATGCGAGGAATGTCATCGGTAGTCCGGCGCCAGCAGCTTTGTGTCCGCCAGGGTTTTTGTTGAGAACGGCATCTCTGCTTGTTTTTTTCCCTCCTCGGGAGGCCACCTGTGTTCCCGGAAGGATAACGTGGTTCAGATAAGGAAGGAGGCGGGATTAGATGGTGTCACCTGTGCAGCCCTGGTCAGGTGGTGGTGGTGGTGGTGTTGTTGTTAATGGACAAGGCTTATTCTTTATTCAGCACGCAATGAGCAGACCTTAGAGCTTAATGCAGCGTGTCCTTGTTTACTTTCTGATCCTGATTCTGTGCTTGGATGCTGTTCTTCTTTTAGCAAAAAGAAGTGTTGAAGATGAAAGCGTAGATCAACAAGAACAAAAGAGAATAATTTAAGTACATGGAAGGTCTTTTTGGTTTTGGGCTTTTAAATTGTTTTGAAATAAACAAAGGAATTGCCTTGTGGGGGAAAAATAGCAGCGTCTGTTGAAAGCGTGTCGGTTGTGTTGGGATTTGTCCTAAAACCGTCTCGTCTCCTGTGCGCTTTGTGGTTATTGTGTTTGGCGCCGTCTGAAAGGAGGCCGCAGAGAAAAAGGGAAATGTAGCGGAAAAAAAGATGGGCTCCTTTGCATTCTTTCCGTACAGTCAATCTGAAATATTTGAGACTGAAGCCATAATTGATGGTTCTGCATAGTTCTTCCTGTGAGGCTGCGTTTGAGTGGCGCTGTTTTATTCACGGAGGGGGAATACTGCCCCCCAGTGGTGACCTTGTGCCAGTGGTATTCATTCATTCCTTGCGTCTTCTCCGTCCACAGATCACTTTTATGGATGTATGTGGTCATATACATGCGGTTTCCTTCTCAGGGAAATGGTACATTGAAAGTTTTGATGAGGTTTGGGTCGGAGGTTCAACAATGAAAAATGATCTTGTCATAATACTCTGACAAAGACAAATGTTTGGTATTATCCTAATAATCTTCCATGTATCTTAATACAACTCTCAAATGGCACCAAAACATAATGTAAAAACGTGACATCACATGTTGTGCCCCCATAATTAAAAAGCTACAGCCATAAAAATGGTGGGAAGGACACAAAAGTCACTTTCATGTCTTCGGATTGCTTGTTTAATCTGACCAATACAAAAGTAAAAGCCAGTGGATTTCTGGCACCTTTTCATTTTAATCAATTGATTTACTGATTAATCAGTAGCAGGGCATTTTCCTGCTAATTTCTAAGTAAATTAATAATCAATTAAATACCAGCCATTAACCCATATTGTCCCCTGTTTGTTTCTTCGGGTAATTGCTTGCTGTCCTATAGTTTGCATTTGTTTTAGAACCCTTAATATGAATTATTTATTTTTTGCATCGGCATGAGCTCAATATCCAAAATGTTCCCGGTGGGCCCGAGGCTGTGATTCCTCATCCGGCCAGTAGGTGGCAGTGTGTGTCTGAGCATCGCCTCCACTGAACAGGTGCTCCTGTGACCACTGACATCTGGAACATCAGGATTCGGTTAGTGGGGATGCGTCACATTTTGACAACACCGAGCAGACTTTCATTCCGTTGTGGTTTATTACAGTTTGCTTCATGGCTGTTAGAATGCGGTTTAGCTTTTATGTGCTGTCTTTGACGTTTATAATAATCACTTTTGATCAGACTGACTTTTAGTGAAATGCTGCAGTTTGTATCTAATACCCTAGTTAGTGTGAGTCCATCCTGTCATTCAGCCAATTTCCCACTAAAGTATCAAGGTGGGGCCTCATGTGTGCGTCCGTAGGATCTCAACACCGTCTCCGTTGTCCCTCTGCTGCGCCGCTGCCACCGACCGAGGCGCCCCAGTGGCTGCAGCCGGCATCGCCACACACACACACACAGAGGCAGTGGGTACCAGCAGACAGTGGAGGAGCTGTCTGGCAGCTCAGAGAGCCACTTTGTTTCACCTCTGACTGTGATTGCGAGTCGCTCACTGGCTCGCTTGATGGAGGAAGTGAATGGGCAGTTCATAGCTCACAGTGTAGTTACTTCTTTTTGTTACATTAGTCTTTCTCGAGGTGCTTTATGGCTTTCTGACCCGGCGCTCGGACACATAAATCAATGTTGGCGCGTGTGAGAGGTTCTCTGAATGAATGAATGAATAATCCGTGTCTGCGTCTAACCCCACTTGTCCTTTGTCCCTCAGGACCTGGAGATCGTCTACTCGTACCTCCACGGCATGGAGGCCTTGTCCAACCTGCGAGAGCACCAGCTGAGGTCAGTGTCTGCACCAGCTACTCTGGTCACATGACCTGGAGCTCCAGAAGTCACACGAGTCTCAAAATGCTCTTCCATGAATGCCTTTGGGTTTCGGTCAAAACAAAAAGTGATGGCCGTGATTCTCTTTCTAAAACTAAAGTAATAATTAGTTTCAGCCCCGATTTTTACTTTCATTTAAAATAGTTCATTTTCAGTGGCCCATATTGATAACAACAAAAAAGCAAAGCTTCACTGTGTTGAAAGGTCTCCAAACGGCGCATGTCACAGGTCTGTTCCCAGCATGCCTTGTGTGCAGACATGTGGATCGCTCTGGCAACGGAACAATGTGGCAGTACACGACCCGCGAGCTGGAACATTCCACTGTGTGTGGCCCCCCCCCCCCTCCGCTGTGTGGACCCTGAGGAATGTCCCCGTGGTCCCACAGTGAGGTCCTCCACGGTCAGCTTTCATTTTCCCATCCTTAGAGAAGCAGCATTCCCAGCCCTCCCACTGACGATGGGATTACGGAATAGATCTTTTCTTTGCTCCACCTTTCATCTGTTTTCCCTGCGTCGCTCTTTTTTTTTTTTCTTTTTTAACAGCAACTTGTTTTTTTAGAGGCGGAATTGTTTTGTTTTTTTCTGCCGATGTGCAGCGGCTGCAGAACAATCTCCCCCCACCCGGCTGTTTTTTGAAGCCCTTTGTGTTTTGATCAGCTTGTGTTCACTACGGCTGCCTGTCTGCACAGTTGAGGCGCAGTTGTCTTCTCTGGGGGCGTTTTTTTGTGGAGGACTTTCTATTGTGTTACGTTGTGTGTTGTGTATCTGCAATTTTAACAATGTGAACACCATTTACCCCCCAAAAAGCATAACATAGGATTAAACCATCTGTTTACTACTGATAATACTTTGATATTATTATGTTACATCCTTGCTGATTAACGCGCTTAAACAGCGTTCTGCTAATGAGGGCCGAGCACAAAGAGCCTAATTGAGGGGGAGACTTTACTGCACAATATAAGCTCAGCTGACCTGCATAAATAACACGAGGCAGTAAGAGTCTTGATGTTGCTCAGTGTCGTTCATGAACTAAACTAAAATCCCCCAAATAACTGGGTGAAGGTCCTTTCTTCGGGGCTGCCATCAACAACAATAGAATGAATTGAAAACAAAAGATAATGAAACGTTTGGCAATAACACGACACTTTCCGCTGAAAGTAAAGCTCAACATAAAGTAAAGCCGCTATTCTCCTCATCAACGCACTGTGTGAATAAGCCCCTCCCATTGGACGTAGATCAGAATCCCCTGTTCACTGCCTGTCACTCATGTTGGCCGAAGGTCCTTCTGGGAAATGTAGGAAATCCATATTTGTAGGTGAAGCTACGTCCTTATCAGAACAACATCTAGATCTGCTCCATGTTTCCTGTTTTGTAAACTGCTGACTAACAGAAGTTTCTGTTTCCTCCCATTGTATTCTGATGCTGACTCCCCCTCCTCCCCCGCCCCCCTTCCGCTCTCCTCTTGCAGGATAATGTGCGAGACGGTTCGCTACGAGAGACACGAGGCCAACGAAGTGCTCTACTAGTAAGTATCTCCATGTCTGGAACCGCATTGCGTGTGGTAAATGGCTAATCATGTTTATTTGGTCAAACGCTTTAAACCAGCACACAAAAATAGGGTGGTGGTCCCGCGAAACCCTCTACGGCACCGCTGCAGGACAAGAACCTAGAAGGTCCACCTCAGTAAGGCCTTTAGTAATGAATGAAGGCTCCCTGCGGCCGTCCCTTCGCTCCAACCAGTTGGCAGCAGTACGGCTTGTTTGCGTCCTCCTTTCCTGCGGAGGCTTAACGGGATCCGAAAGCCGTGCTGTCATTTTCCTGACGGCATCCCAGTGAGTTCGTTCCGCGCTTTCAAAGGCCGCAGTTAGCAGAGCGCGACGCGAGAGCTCGACTTCTGTCACGCGTCACCGGCTCCTCGAGCTCCCACGCTGAGACTTAACAGCGTTAATTAACGTTATCGGCCTCTCGAGGGCCGACAGAAGGCGCAGCGTCCCTTTTCTGCGTCCTGATCCTGTGTGTGTGTGTGTGTGTGTTGATGCGGGCGTATGCATGTATACGTGTGTGTTGGGGGACGATGGGCTCGAGTCAACACAGAAGACCGTCGGCGGCGTGGGAGCTGATTAAACAATAGGAATGCAGATTAGACAGCAGTCGCGTAATAGACTCCACTTTATGCAAGATTCCCTCACACACACACACACACACACACACAGTCTCTTTGCATTTTGAGCGGTATCTGTAAGATCTTTCATGATTTCCCTCTCAAACGTCAATATGCAAATAGTAACACTAATTGGAAGGTGGTGGATGTGAGACATTGATTTGATCCGGTAATGATGTAAGTTAATTAGAGTCTCTGCTAACGGAGACAGCCGCTGTCTCACGTGAATGCAGGTCTAACATAACTTCACTAGACCTGCGTTTAAATCAAAATGTGGCCGGATGCACTTTAAAACCATAAGCCGTATTTTGTAAAAGGCGTAACGTGTGTCAGAATACCGTTTTGAACGGAGAGTCGTAGCATGCACATCATATTCTTCTGATGTAAGAAAACACAGATCCCATCATAACTGAGTTTGTTCAATGAAACGCCAACAATGATGGAAGGAACAACCATTCCTGTCTATTGCAGAGGCCATTCAGTCTAAATAATCGTAATGAAAAATGTTTTCGTCAGTCGTGTCTTCTATGACAAGATAACAGTGGATTAGAACAAAACTACTTTTCTTAGTTCACCTCCAGGCAAAAGCACGAACACATCGGGTCGTTTATTACAAGCGTCTCCCTGACGACAGTCAAACAGCAGCGGGTGAGATTGACTCTTCTCCTGTGCGAGTCCAGTGTTCTGAACTATGACGACAAAATGTTCGTTAACGACCTTTTTTCCATGACGAAGACGAGGCGAAAACGATCTTAAAAAAATAAAAACTGCGTTTGTCGGTGGATGAGACGCTCCGTCACAAACACGTCTTAACGTAATAAACTCGTAGCAGGTTCTGAAGCCTCACGCATTTCAACGATAGTTCACGCGCCACATCGTGAGAAGACGGCGTTAAACCGTCTCGGCCACCGTACGCTCGTTACTAAGCAACGTAGAGGCGTCACACACGTGACCGGTGGATCCTTTTGATAGAAGTGAGCAGTGCAGGTGGAGGAAAACCCGCAGGACACAAGAGAGAAGAACTGGTCATGAAACCAACACATAAACAAAGAGACAAAGAAAAGACTGTTGAATGAAAAGTGGGGGTCCAGTTTAGAACGGCTGCTTTATGATGCAGCCAAGAAAATAATGTATTGCACCGATTGTAGGACGTTAAGGTCTCTTTTGTTGGGACAGTGAAAAAAATAAAGGACCATGAAGCTTCCGGTGGCCACGTCAAAAGCATTGCAGACAAAGAAGTTGTTACACACTTGACAATTTGTTAAATTGCCTTGCAAATAAATGCTTTGCTATTTGTTAAAATCCAAATCCTTTCATGTAATGATTTTTCACATGTCATTTATATCAGCTCACACAAACACTTCAACCATTTGTTCTTGGCCCGGCTCCTCCGTCACATTTTACAACTCACTGTGGCCCGCGAGTCAAAAGGTTTGCCCACCCTATAGACCTGTCCTAGGAGGGACATCTGATGGACCACCAAGTACTGCAAGCTGGACTATTATGCAGCTGTAGACAAGTTGTAGATTAAATGTGACTAAAACTAAAATGCATTTTCGTCTAAAGACTAAGACTAAATCAAAAATAGCGTCCAACATTAACACTGGCGAGATCTTTGAAGAATGGAGCTTGTTCCTAACCGAGGCCTCTGAAGGTCTATCAGTGACTGGATTGTGAATCTCAGCTGCGATTGTAGCGTAAAGCTTGTCCATTGAGTCATCTGTCAGAGAGTTTATTCCCTTGGAGTAAAAACCAGGTGCTTTTTTTAAGAGGCTCCAGGTCCGGTCAGGTGACTTCTAGCCGACGCCGTGGAGTTGACGACTGAATCACAGTAACGCCGGCGGGTTCGACTGGACTACCCAGAAAGGGAGACGCGAGGAAACACCACAGTGTTGATTCGTTGGTTTTATTGTCATGCCCGAGGGGGGAACCCGCCCGTAGTGAGACAGAAAGCTCAGACTGGGAAGCGCCATCAATCAGTGGGGAAACGCCGGGTGAGTTCACAACGGGTAAAGGATGTATTTTATTTAATCTCTATAGCTACACGGCGGCGGTCCGATACAGGGCGAGGAGGGGGGGCCCCCCGTCATGTTAAACCTGACCAATCAGTTAAATCACTTCATGGGGGATTCTATTGGAAATGATCCCTTCCCTCATCTGTTGCATGAAAGGAGGAAAATGCCTTCAGTGTTTTTTTTGTCCTCGCATGACATAAATTGGAGCAAACTGTCCTCGTTAGGCAGCCGTTTCTCTTCTGAATGCACTTCTGTTTGAGGTCGAGACGACGGCGCTAAATCCTGGCTGCATCCACATTCCGTCCGTGATGTCTGAGAAGAAGCACTGTGCTTCCCACCAATGGCCGAGCTAGCGCCCCGCTAGCGCCCTGCTAACTACCCGACAGCTGGCCGTCCTGCAGCAGTGACAGAAGGAGAAGTGTAACAGTTAAAGTGCTCACTTTCCCTGGCTGACACACACACACACACACACACACACACACACACACACACACAGCCCGTCTCGTGGAAACATCGCATGCCGTGCGAGCATCCAGGTTATAGCGCCAAAGCCCTCCTGAGATGGAAGCCGACCCGGCGCGTCCAACACAAGCTGGTGAAGAGCGTTGGTACCTTCTGGGCCGCTTTTAACCTCAGCCATGTCTGCTCTGACCTTTGACCCTCACTAATCTGTGTGGTCCAACTGAAAATGCCTTTTAGATGTGCCAAGCGATGGCGTTTCGGTGGAATCGGCCCGTTCGGGAGTCTCGAAGGAGTCAAATAGTGTACGTTTTTGTACTTTTCATAATTGGCATGATAAGACCAAGTGAAACTTTGATAATTCCAGAATCAATGTTTTGTCTTAAAATCAGTACTGCCCTTGTGTTTGATTACTTGTTTAGAATAAACTCAGTGGGACATATTCGCAAACCTCTCGGCTCTTTCCCTCTTGGGCTTTTTTAGATTAAAGCCATTTGACAATTCTGAAACTGGTATGAAAGCTTTTCATCATACAGCATTGTGACATTCAGTCTCTTGAGAGTTTTAATGGGGAAAACAACAAAGAATGCTCATATTTTATCTTGTTTACGTCTGGTGTTGTGAGTCCGTCCTCTCAGTCCACACACGGACTACACATGAGCGTGAATATCAATTAGATGCAAATTATAGTATCCTGAGAAAAGTCAAGAGAAGTGAATGTCGGATTCTACCAGTTGAACAATTGTTTCTGGCAGAAAAATGCGACATCATTCATTCTTGAATTAAAAACGTCAAAAAAAACTATTCTCGTTGCACAAAAGTCGCTGTAATTCTCCTGAGACCTGTCTCACTTCACCCCACTCCTTCCTCGCCGTGGTACCGACCTGATTCAGCGCCGTTGAAAGCTTCCCGGTGGGAGGGGGGGGGGGGGTCTCTGGATCATTTTTACCGTTTGACGATCGCTTCCAGTATTGGTGACCCAGTTCAGTCGAGCTGTCGCGGTGCATAACCGTCTCCCATCTCCTCCTTCTGCAGCGTCGTCCCCCCTCCTCCTCCTCCTCCTCCTCCTCTTCCCCGTCAGGTGCTCCACTCGCGTCCGCGTGCCTGCAATTAATAATTGAGCATCTCGTTGGTGTCATCTCGGTACACAAAGAGGGGAACCATGAAAGGCTGGAGGGAGTCCGGAGGGAGGCGGATGGAGAGCAGCGGGGGGGGAGAGAAGGAGAAGATGCGGGTGGAGGATGTTGCACTCTGTCAGTAGGGTGTGCTGCTGTCTACAGCCTCATTAGTTCTACAAGTGTAGAGCGGAGGATGGAGAAGAACGGGGAGACTCTCTGTGACTCACGTGGGTGTTTAGTGCGGCCATCTTTCACCTCTCTGTGAGTAAAGCAGTCCCACATCGCTGGCTGCTCATCGATTCCCCCTCAGACGGGGTGAAGACGCTCACGAGATAAAGTGCATAGATAATGAAAATTAGAAATTCCTCCTCTAAGAATCCCCGGCATGCTTTATTAATAGCGACTCTGCACAGAGTTGTTTATTCCACGGCAAACGACCCTCAGTGGAATCTCTCGGTGTTTCTTATTAAGGCCTTTGGTTGAACACTAATGCCACATCATTTGGTCTGTGATTTACATTAAATTGCGACGAGGATGCGTGCGTTTGCGGTGGTTTGTTGACGGACGGATGCGTCATCCACAGCTCCGTCTGGCTTCACTTTGTCTGCCGTGCCCAATTTCCTCGGCCCGCGTGGGAGGATCGTGAGGAGTGGTGATTCCTCAGTTCATTCATGGTTCGATCTCTCTTGTTTCATTGTTTCATTTTTACATTTGCATCCTTTTTTTTTTTTTTGATCTGCATTGCTGATGCATTGAATCGCAACCGCTGTGCGTCGCATAATAGGAATTAAATCTGCATTGAAGGCCGGCTTGGTAATCTTAAAATACAGCAGTGTGATTTAAGATTAAATGTATCCTAAGAAAAAAAAAAAGTGTTTCCAACTCTTTATCCAGAGAACGTAGCTAGCAGCACTAGCTTTTGTTGCTAAATCTGCTGCAAGCCTTTCAAATTCACTTAAGGACTCAATAGTTTCATTATATCACGTGTGTGTTTTGTCTCCATTGGTCACTTGTGCTCAACGTGTCTCTTCTTTCCGTCCTGCAGCCCTGACGACATCGGGAGCTGCTGGTACATCCTGCTGTCCGGCTCCGTCTTCATCAAGGAGTCCATGTTCCTGCCCAGAAGCAGGTAGGATTGAAGGGTCGACGTCGACACCAACTCTGGAGCCGCTTCCACCTTTTTAAAGCCCACTTAGGACGGTCACATCGGGAGATAAAAAGCCAATCCCAGTCCAGCAAGAGAGGCTATTTTAATTTGTTATCTCAAGAAAGTCTGTTTCCACTCTTATCATCTTGCTCTTATCAAGGCGAGTAAATACAGATGTCTTATTTCACCCAAATCGGCATTCAAGCCAGAGTTACGGTTACAAAGGGCACCCAGCTTCCTTCTTAAAAGGAGTTTAAATCGCATAATTGCTTTTTCTTATTTATTCAAATGGAAGAGAAGCGGCTGCTGCTGCCGCCAACTGCAAGCTCACTTTTGTTCCCAAAGGGTTTTCGTTTGTATATAAATCCCATCTAAATAATGAACAAAATGTTGCTGAGTTTACGGCTCAGCGTGGGGAATTATGTTTGTACACCTGCTACTCAAAAAGCCTGATGTAGCCGAGCTACATGCACACCATGGAGCAGCCGTACGCAAGTCACAATGGCTAACAAACCGGATGGAATAACGAACTGGCACCTTTTTAAAGTAAAGTTTGACCCGGGAATAAAAAAAAAGAAAAAATGCATTTTGTCCCCAAAACCCACCCCCCCATTACGTATGATAATTAACTGCAATACGCTCAGAAGACCCGCCCCCACCCCCCTCCCTCCACCTTCTACCAGCAGCGATCGCCAACTCTGAAGCCAAGATCCGACGTTGGAAATCCTCCATTTCACAAGTGGTTGCGTTACATGAACCAGCTCTGTGGGCGCTGAAAACAATGGTCTCTTCATCCATTAGAGCTGCATAACGCACACCCACGGTCGGGGGGCCACTCGGCGCTCTCGTGCCGCAGAGCCGTCCCCGGCGGTGCTGCGGGGGGTCAGAGGAGAACGTGGGAGGCATTTCGATCTGAACGCTACCAAAACGCTGCTCCCCTCTCCAGTAAAACCTTCTTCGTTTCCTTTTGCCGCGGTGAGAATGTGTGCAGGAGGATTTGTAGATATTGGCAGGTTAAAGTTGGTCACTCTGAAAGTGTTTACTCGGCATATGCCGCAAGGAGGCCGATGCACAGGTCCGCCTCGGCTGCCGGAGTCCATGCTGAGCTCGTCTTGGTTCGCTCACCTGCACCGAGATCCAACGCGCGATGCGCAGTTCGCTCCCCTAGAGAAATGACAACTTCTCGTGTGCCCGAGCCAACGCTGTGACCGTTCCATGACCTAAAGGTTTGTCTGGCGTTAACCGTGAAGGAATATCATGCAGGTTAAAAAGACTGAGAACCATAAAGCAGCTGTCACGTATTGTAATGCGGCTTGGTCACGAGTCCATTGCGTGATAACTGGGCACATTTATCGAGGAAGGTGGAGCAGCTCATCTTCAGCTGTTAGCAGCTTAGCCCCCATCACATCCCTCGGTGACGCGCTAAAAGCCTCATTCACGGGGGAGCGATGACTGGAGACCTGCTTCTCTGGTGACACGGAGACTATGTGACAATTTCAAATGACACATTGTGGTTGGGAAGTTTTTTGGGGGCTTTCAGGCCGTTGAAACGTCACTTATACTCTTGATTGTTTTTGTTTTTAAATGCCACAGTGACATGGAGAGGGGAGGGGGGGGGGGCTAAATGGCTGGTGGGACAGATTGGTTGTGACACAAGGAGCTGAAGGGAGTCCAGCAGGACTGAAGCTTTTAGATACGAGTGAGGGGGGGGATTGGGTTTCAGACGGACCGGGCCCAGAACTGGCTGCTCGTATCTCCTCTGGCAGCAAGGTGGGGAACCCGATACGCTTCCACCGCTCACTCGGCCGAGGGTCGGGTCCCTTTCGGCGCCCCCGCCCCCTCCCTCACTGGGAGCTGTAGTGGGGAAACAATCCAGGGAAAAGAGGAACGAGTCCCCGTGTGGAGAAGACGATGCTCCGTGCTTTATTTAACCCGGAGGTCAGCCAAGTAAACGGACCCAAGCACGCGGGTGACTCACATTGAACCCACGTAGGAACACGCGCGGTTTAACAACATGTCACTGTGAGGAGCTCATGTCCCCGTGTTGGTCCCCCCCCCTCCTCCCGCTGCCTGCCCTCATATCACTCTCAGTCCACTGCTGTCAGGACTTCACCCTCCTGACGCGCCGCCTCGTATTAACCGACCAACACCACGACAACTGGACCGGCGGCTCGGCGGCAAACCTCGCGCGCCTTCGTCTGCATCGGCTGGTTCCCCCCCGGTGACGTCCATCGGCCGGCTCGGGCCGACTCATCTGTGACTGCGGCCGACGAGGTGATCCGGCGATAATTCATTCCGTGTCACCGTGGACGCTCACGCTCGCCCCGTGTTCTGCCCGAAGGTTGAGGGGCGACACTTACTGTGACGTCACGCGAAGGGAAGAAGAGTGTTTTCCTCGTGTGTGTGAAGGAAAGCGTCGATAAATCTGTCAGGTTGTTGTTGTTGTTGTTGTTGCCAGCAGTGACTCACATCAATGAGGCCGGCCAGTAGAACAAGTTAAACTAACCAAGTTTAGATTAAAGGAACCAAATATTCAGCCTTTCATTTCAAGGAGGCTCCACATTCTAAATAAAAGACCCTGCGATGTAAATTGGAAACGTGGCGTAAAAGCGCTCTACCGAATTGCATTATGGGAAATGTAGGATTCATCCTGCTCCCTGAAGACGGAACGTCAAGTTCAATCAGCAGCTGCTGGTTTAGGGTTAAATACAGACAAGCGGTTTCTTATTTTTTATTTTTTCACCAGTAAAGCAGTTTAAAGTTTAAGCCTCTATCCGCAGCGCTGCCTACTCATTAAACCTCGAGCTGTGTTGTTCGCTTTTGCATTCGTGCTAGGATCAAAATAAGCATGAAATCTGTGGCCGGGGGGCGAGTTGCACAAGCTAGAACTAAATGTGCTTAGGTTTGTTTTTTTATTGTGGCTGATTTGAGTCACGTGTAAAAAAAATATATATAAATATTCTATGATGTTAACTTCATCAAGTAGAGAATAAAGCTTGTGGAGCATCCGACTGCGCGTTTGGGAGTTTGCCGTTTTAATATGTCTGAGTTTAAGTAACAATTATGGAATCATTGTTTCAAAGAAACCGCAGTTTACTCAAAACTGCTATTGTACAGGATACGTGATGAAAGTGCTTTATGAGTAACGTTACGAATGAACAGCAGCTGTCCAATTCTGACTCAACGAGCCTCACACACACACACCGTCCTCTCACTCACTTGTCTCTGTGGCAGGAAGTGAGTCGTTCGCTGGAATGCTGGCTGTAGTAGAGAGAGAGGGAGGGAGAGAGAAAGGGAGGGAGGGGGCAGAGCCGTTGGTACGCGGGCTGATCCACACACAACACACACACGCGCACACACACACTTTGAGAGCCACACACTCCAATCCTCAGACGGCAACACTCGGGTGTGCGCAGGACGAAATGCAGTCACGCCGGAGTTTCGGGGCTTGAAAGCTGCTCGCCGGACCGACTGTGGACTAACGGCGTGGTGGGGGGGGTGGGGAGGGAGAGGGGGAAGGGTCCCCTCATCTTATTATCTGGTGATCCGGTTGGTGGCGTTTGGGGGTGAGTGTCCAGACCACGGCAGTAGAACATTGAGTCTAGAATGTGAATCACGTCTCTGATGTTATTTTGGGGCTGTCGGTGTGCAGCTGTGTGTGCTGCCAGTAAGACGGGGTGTGTGTGCTCTTTGGGTCGGAGATGGAGCTCTTGTGGTGGGGGGGGGGGGTCTGTTGGGAAGGGTTCCATAGATGCAGTGATGTCCTTGCGATGAGCGGCGTGCTCCGTCTCTCCCTTGAAAACTCCTCGTGCCCTTTTCTTGCACGCCGCGTTTTATTTTATTTTGGGAAGAGCTAAAAGTCACATTCCATTCGCACATTCTCGACATCGGCGTCTATTTCAGAAGTGGGAGGGGGGGGGGCAGCGGTTCGGCCCTTGTGTGCCTGGGGCCGTAACTCCCAGGAATCCCGTCTATGTCTGGAAGGTCAGAGGTGGTTGGACGGACCGCTGCAGCTCGGAGGGAATGAGTCGACGTCCTCTCCCTCCTCCGAGTCGGTCGGTCAGCTGGGAGCGAGCGCGTCAGGGCTTCATTTGAAAATGACGAAGTGGAAAACCAGCTCATGCAAAAAGCGCCGAGGATGGATATAGAATCTCTGGTTGTTATTCATACAATCTAGTTCTTAAGTTACGTACCTGTAAACCTCGAGCAACAGGCTTTGCATGACGTCAGGTGTCCACGTTGGTGTGCAATTTCATAATGAGGCCGTGCAAATCCAATTTGAATACATCAGGTTTTCAGAAACATGACAATAACCACGTGGGAGTCCGAAACTCTTGATTTGACAGGAACGTCTCTCTGAATTCATGCTCTGTCTGGTATCTGCAGGGGGAATTCAGATAATGATCATTTAATGTAGAGTTGTGTTGTCGAACGCGGAGACTCTCGTTAGAACCGACTTCCCACCATCTGGCACGTTCCTCATCGTTCTTCTTATCTGGTGGTTTGTGTGCCAGCACACGCTGCAGTTCCCAGGAAAGCGAGCGCAAACCTCACTACACCCGAATTCCTCCGCGCTGCATTAATAATGGCAAACGGGTCGTGCACAAAAAAACCAAAAATGAGAATATTTGCAGGGCGAAGAGTCTTGGTGCCCAAACCCCAACAGAACCGAGCATCATGTGTTCGTGTCGTCCACACAGCAGCTCTTGTAATTTAATATTCGCCGAGGACATTGTAGCACTGGAGGCTTTAATCCTCCAAACAGGACGCGTTTGTGTTTTGAAAAAGCCTCCCACCCCCCCCCACACTGCACTTCCATAATCCCGCCTCCCATCTCTCCGGGTGCTAGTGCCGTTTGGCCTCCAGCAAAAAACGGGGGGGGGGGGGGGTTGGATTACCAACGTCAGGAATGTAATGGAGCAACATGATTGAGCACGTCGCTTTGTTGGCGGCATCTGGTGGCCCCGGCGTGTTGGGTGATGCGTAATGGCAGGACTCAAGAGAGCTGGCCTCGGGGGGGGGGGGGGGGAGCGGGGGGAGGGGCTCAGCGGGATCCGAGCCGGTACCGACTCCCGACGCCGCTCCGTTCGTCCGAAGCTGCCGCCCAGCTGAGGAATCGTCTCTGCCTGGAATGAGTTGCAAAAGAATTACGTTTGTCTTCTTGGGGAATGCAGAATGAGCTCCTCACGCCGCCGCCGCGCCGCTTGGCCCCCGCGGTGGAATTCAGGCGCGTGTACGGCGGAGATACAAGCAGAGTTTAGACCGTCAGCATAAACACACACACACACTGCCTCCGTCATCCGCTGCCACTCAAGCTGTCTGTGATTTCCGTCTGTGCTCGTGTGGATATTATTTGACAGACTGTAGTTCAAGAGGCTTGAAAGTAAGAAACCAATGAGTGGAGTAGAACTGCAGCCCCGGCAGACAGAAAGACAACGGAACGGCTGACAAAGGAGGAAAAGAATCACAAAACACCACAAAGGCCCGACGGTGAAAGGCGGCAGAAAGGGAAAAGCAAAGCAAGCGAAAAATGACTTTTCAAAAATCAAAGACTCCACAAAAATCATTATTTGCTCTTTGCTCAATGTCAGGTAGAGTATCTCCCTGCAGTTATTTTACCCCCCCCCCCCCCCCAACATGGAGCCACAAGCCCCCGACCTGACAGCATTCAGACGGCGCCCTGCTCACTCCTCCGGGGGGAACCTTCCTCCCCTGCACTCACTCGCTTTGTGTCACGACAAAGTGAGAAAGAACACGCAGCTGCTGCATGAAATTAGGATACAGGTCGGTAGTTTAAAATCATTTTAAACAATAAAATGATAAAGTAAGGAAGAATAGACTAAATAGGATAGATAAGAATAGAATAATAATAGAATAAACTAAAATATAATAAATAGAAATGAGTAAATGTGACATATAATGCATGGATTTATTTTGCATTATACTACTACTGACATTCAGCTCTAAAAGATGTAAGCCTGTTTCTAGCATTGACTCCATGTAAACTCAAAGATAAAAGCCTCACCTGCACATCTAACACCTGAATCCAGCGCACACTAAAGACGCGCCTCTTCAGACTCTACCGCGACTAAAAGACTAACAAATTGTAGCATTGTAGCACAAATTGTAGAAATTGCACTTTCTTGTTCTTCTGAGTTTGTATCCCTCCCGTTGAATACACTTATTGTAAGTTGCTTTGGATAAAAGCGTCAGCTAAACGACATGTGATGTGATGTAATGAATCCCGCAGAGCAACGTTACGCCCTCAGACGTCACAGCCGCCTGTCCCCTTTTAGTCCCTGGAGTTTATCGTACAGTAAACCCAGCAGATGTGGGTCACGTTCTGATTCCAGTAGATGTCGGAAATAAACAAACAAGGACGTCCTTGTGTCTCTGACCGAGGTCTCTGAAAGGCGCCGTTCTTCCCCCAAACCCACCAGTGGGATCTCCTCATGCTCAAAGTTTCCACGGCTGCCGCCTTCCTCGGTCTGCGTTCTCTTTTTTTAAATTTTTTTTAAAAATGTTTCCCAGTTCGCCGCCTCATTAGATGAGAGGGACACTGTGCAAACTGACGTGGCGAAAGTGGACTTTTCCGGGGGCAGGCGTTTCCCCCTCGGGTGGGAGCGGTCCCATTCAATGCCGCTCTGTTCAATATTTTATTCATAATTCCCACACCGCATATTTAAAATATCGGGCGCAGACGTCTTGGCAATCAGCCCGAGGGTGAAAACTCTCCACAAAACAGGGCCTTCAACGAGATGAACTGCTGGCGTCGATATTCTTGTCCTCCTCATTTCATTAATTTGAATTCTTTTCTTCTGTCCAGTTTTGGGAAGCGATCAGCCGGCAGCCTGCGGCGTGGATGTGAGTGCATCGTCCTGGAACCCTCCGAGATGATTGTGGTGAGTCTCATTTTCGTTCTCTTGAATGTGCATTTCAAAAGCCCTGTGACCCAAATCCACGCAGCCGTTTGTTGCGCTTCCAGTACTTTTCTTCCCCCCCCCCCCGAAAAGCGACTTAACGAGTCGGTTTTCTGGTTTAAGCGTAATCCAGCAGCGCTCGGCCTCCCAAAGTCCGGCGTCCCGCTTCAGTCTCCCCTGATGTTGGCATAGTGGATAATAAGTGATGGATTGTGTGTGTCAGGGAGACACCAAACCTTCTGACAGCGGCGTAGCGCAGAGCCGGTCCGCTGATGTTTCTCCACAGTGAAGCACAGCTGGTTTTTATTCTCTTTAATGGACCACTCCGGCATGCGCGCAGCCGCTCGGGTCCACGGCGGGGGAGAAGCTCTTATGGCAAATCAAATGTTGAAATCTTAAAAAAAAAAAGGTTCTTACAAACAAAAAATCATCATCTGTCCACCAGAAGGTCTCACAACGGACTCTTTGCTCATACGAGGCGAAATACTGGCTAAAACGAGTACGAAGAAGTTCACAAGTGTACATTTCCTATTTACAAAATGGAAAAGACCGAGGACACTGTGCACGAGCCACATGAGGCCGATGCACGGAGACCATTTGACTGCTTGATGTTTGAGTTTGGCTTCTGGCACGTTATTTAAACGCTCTTTGCCTTTTTCTAAATGAAACATGAACTCGACCCACTCGACGCTCTGTAATAACCACGGCTTGGCACTGCACATCAAATGATGTAATTACCTTGTCTCCTTGAGTGCGTGCGTGTGTGTGTGTGTGTGTGTGTGTGTGTGTGTGTGTGTGTGTGTGTGGGAAAGGGGGGGCTTCTGTTAACGGATCCTGGATCAGCAGCTGCAGCCCCCCCCCCCCGGTAATAACACCCTCTGCTCCGCTCGCTGCAGACACTTTCTTGCCTTAACCCGTCTGCTGTAACGGTGCCAACCCGCCCTGCAATCACCAGGGAGGGATTTGTGCTCCTGCAGTATAGATGCATATGGATGACAGCCCCCCCCCCCCCCCCACACACAGTGGGGCAAGTTTGAGTTTCCCACAGATCATGTGTCAGTTACTGTACTTATCTGCACACGCGCGCACGCGTCGCTCGGATTTCTGCAGCGAGACGCACAATCGCACTTCACACGTCGCCGATCGCGAGCGGCTCCCCTGCCGTTGTCATGGCAGCAGTCATGAGAGCGATTTCAGTGGTGTAATCCCAGAGGCTGAGCGCCGTAAAAAAAAAAAAAGCGAGACCGCAGTGAAAGTGCCGAGTGAGCGCGGGGAATGTGTCCAAAGAAGGAGGAAGAGAGGAAAAGAAACCTAAAAAAAAACGTCCTTCCAGCCGTTCCAGAGTGGGACGTAGAGGAACGCGACTTCACGGCACAAATGTCAGTGGCATCTTGTGCCTTTTTCCACTTGGAAAGGGTTCTTTTTCTCCTCCTTCCAGATTCCTTAGGAATGGAAACCGGATTAATCCTGTTTTAAAATGCATTGTGATTGTGTTTGGTACGTTTTGCAGAGACTTTTACTCCGTCAGGCTCCATCTCTGTTTATCATCCTTCTCACTCTGTTTCTTTTACGCTGTGAGCTCTTTGACGTAGGTGTGCACCGTGCAGCCCACACACACACACACACACACACACACACACACACACACACTTCTATTTTTACGCAATGAGAGGGGCGGGAGGCAGCGGGGTGGAGGAGGAGGAGGAATCTGAGATGGAGCATAGGAGGGTGGGGTTCTTTCGGGGGTGTGCTTTGGGCGTGAATGGAAGATGAAGACAGTCACCCCCCCCCCGTCTCTCCCTGTGCTCGGCTCCCCACCGTCTCCAGGTGGACTACATGGATGAAAATGAGGAGTACTTCCAGCGACAAGCCTCGCACCGACAGTCCCGCCGGCGCTTCCGCAAGATCAACCAGAAAGGGGAGCGGCAGACCATCATCGACACCGTGGACCCCTACCCCACCGGCAAGCCGCCCATAGACCGGGGGTACCACACGGTGAGTCCGCCCGCCGCTGTGTGTGTGTGGTTGTGTGTGCGCGCTATGTGTTGTGCGTTGTGTCGTCGTCCCCTCCCCCCGAGGGGCTCTCCGGCTCTCCCGTGTGCGGTGTCGAGCTGTTGTCACTGTCCCGTCCTGGCTACATTTAAATGTAGCTGTACACGCGCTCTGTGTGCGAAATGTTTTACGGTTTGTGAGTCTCTGTGCCACACGCGCGTTTGTTTGTGGTCTCGACGTCAGAGAAACACAAAAAGAAGTCGCCGCTGTTATGTCAACGGCAAATTCAAGGTTCAGGTCGTCACGCAGTTGTTCACAGAAAGTGCGGCCTGAGGAATTAAACCTGGAATGGGTTTGGATCACTGAAATAAGGGCAGAGAAAGTTGCAAAGGCTCGGAGTGACCGTTGGGGAAGCGCTTTGCTTCCTCTGCCTGTAAATGTTAAAGTATGATGAGGGGCAGAACAGCGTCTGTCAAACATTTAAGTTATGTGAGAAACTATTAAGTGTGTTTTTAGGGAGGGGGGGGGGGGTTCTGGGTCAGAAGGTGCTTATTTTCATGAGTCACACATCACAAAAAAAAAAAAAATGTTGTATGAAAGCGCTAGAGGCTGCGCCCGTCAGCCTCTATCGGTATTTTGGATGAAAAATGAAAGCAGAAGTGCGGTTTGGGGCTCTGACAGTGCAAAGCCTCGTCCAATCAGAGAGCAGCGTGGATAAATGTTACTGTAAACCATGTAGAGCAGTGGTCCCCAACCACCGGGCCGTGGGCCGTTTGGTAGCGGGCCGCACCACAGAAAGCTTATATATATATTTTTTTTTTTCAGAAAAATGTTTTATTTTGAAAATTGACAAACTCATATTCCCCACGCGTCACCAGGCGTTTGTCCTCTTACCGTGCACGGCAGTTTTGCGACTACTACACCCAAAGCGGTCCGTGAGGTAGAAAAGGTTGGGGACCACTGATGTAGAGGGGTCGGTCTCCATCGGGGGCCGCTGCCCGCTGCACCACCTTCTCTCCCTTCTCTTTCCCTGGGAATGGGAAGCGAAGCGTGTTCACACTAACGATGTAAATACCCAGCATGCCGTTCCTACACACAGCGTTTCCTGTTCTGCACAATTTCACTACATTCCTCTCATTCCCGGCATTCCCCCGGGGGCCCTGTCAGTGCACCCGGCTCTTCCTGTAACAACAAGCTTAAAAAAGGGAAAATGCGGCAAGCGTCATCTTCTCCCTCCCTCCCTCCCTCCCTCCCTCTCTCCCTCTCTCCAGCCCCACCCTGCTTTCCTAGATTCATACTCGCCGGGTTTTTTCTTTCAAGAGACCGCACTGAACTTTCACATGGCCCGACGTCTCGACTCTCCCCGCTCCAGGACCGCTCCCGCGGGAAGGGATGGAGCGGGTGCCATGGCGACCAGCAGTCCCGAACGGGCTCTGGCCGAGTGCACTTAGCAGTACAGTAGGGAAAGTGCAGCGCGCTGCCGCTGGCAGCAGAGCGACAGAGCAGCTGGATCCGGGGCGGACGGCAAGCCGGCGTAGCGAGCTAATCTCCAGCATTTAGAATGCCGGGCGGCGCTCCGGTTTTCCGCCCGCCCACCGCCAGCCGCGTTTAGGAGGTAAGAAATGCTCCGAGGAGAAACTTGGGATTGAAGAGAGGAAGTCTCTCTGGCAGGCGAGGTTTTATTCAGCTTAGTCATCCCTGTGAAGGCAAATGTGATGCGAGGTAGGAAAACGCGAGAGGAGCCACGGAGCTCAAGCTTTCAAAGCACCAGAAATGTGAGAAATACTGGAGTCTGTTTTCATTCTGGGGCGTTTATTTAGAGATGATTCCTTTCACTGACAACCAGATTATTGTTCCGTTTCCTCTTCTAAAAAGCGAGAGGAAGGAGAAGCGGAACATCCTCACACGTGTGACTGATGCGCAGCTTCAGCTGTTATCCAGTTTAATTTCAGCTGATTGATTAAGCACCCGATGGTTTATTGAAGCTGCATCTCGGAGATTGGACTTTACTTCATATTCGGTTGTTAGCTGTGTGGCAGCTGATGTTGGAGCGATGCATTTAGGTAGCATTTCAAAGTTCTCCAACAATGCGGCAGTGAGGATAAAAGACACCAGGTAAACAACGTTTACTTGTTAAATGTTTAAAGAATGTTTACGTCATTATTGTTGGAACTTTTCATTTCTTACTTGACCGAGATGTGACGTGCCGGCCTCCATCTTCAAACATAAAGGAGTCCTGGCCTAAAGTACAATATTCCTACGAATAACTGGTTTCACTATCGGCTTTATTAATATTTAACTAATTCCTATCTATTATAAGCGTGGAATAGTGTTTCTCAGCTGGTGAAGTTGACGCGAGTCAAGCAGCATGAGGGGGCCAAGCGAAGTGCTTTCTGTAACCGTTTGAGCCTCATGAACAGAAGCTTTTCTTGTAGCCTGAGATGCAAAGAAGAGACATCCGAGACGAATCTGTGACGCCTTTTGTTTTCACTCGTCTCCGTCCAGTTAATCGCTTGGAATCGATTCAGGCCGATGTAAAGTAAGACACGTCTCTTTGGTGTAGTTTTCCTCCTCTGGTCGCCGATAGAGTCCAGATTTAACTGAAGCTCGCCGTCCCCGCAAACTTAAATCAGTATTTTGCCTCCACTGGGCAGCTAAAAAAATGTTTTGGCTGTGTGAGGGTACATCTGTGTTCCTGCAGATGTGGGCCGGGTGAATCGGGCCGTGAAAGGCGACAGTGTTTATGATTCACCCCTCGTCTCCTGTGCGCTCGCAGCACTGGGTGCCTTCGTCAGAATGCTCCTCTAATATCAACAGCCCTGTTGTCCTGGAACACACACAGATTTACTCCCTTATCTCTCCCTCAGTCAGTCCCTTAATATCTTTGTGCTGTCACTCAGTTGAAAGTGTTGACGCGGCCGCCGCTCGGTGCCTCATGTTTACTGAGCGCTAAACTCTTGATTTTTATCAACCCAGAAAATTATGATAATTTCCAATATCTCCCATCTTCCTTTGTCCTCCGTTTCTCCTCTCCGCGGTGTTCTCCTGCTCCACCCCCGAACCCCCCGAGCCGACGAGGAAATATTCCTCCCGCGGCTTGACTCAAAGGCGCCAAGCGGCTGTTCTATAATTATGCGAGCAGCGGGAGTCGGCCAATCAATACTCCTTTTACTCCCTTTTCCTCCACCCGGGCGGCCGACCCTGCAGTCAGAAGGTCACATGTTTAATCCCCGCAACAGCGCAAGCGTCCGTCAGCAGCCGCGGCCTCTGCTGGAGTGTCCTTCACACCGACGTTACGCTCCTCTTCTGACTACTTTTTAATAGGAGTATTTGTGTCTGGAGGCGTTTTGATGTAGAAAGCTACGTTTCGGCATCTGAGACGATGTTTCTGTTCTTTAACTTATCTGTTATTAGGGCTTATTCCATCCCAATAAAAAGCCTACGAACCTAAACCCTTTATTTTTTTTATGGCCCTACCACCTCTGTCCTCCCCTCCAGTTGTTTTGCGTTAGCTTAAGCTAACGTGCTGCCACCTCCAGTTTAACGGATCCAACGCTGCTTCAGTCGGCAAGCATTCAGTGCATTTCCCAAAGTAGTGAACTATTAACTTGATAATTTCCTTCACTGAGAGAGCTCCTCCTGCCACCTTTATTGGATCTGCCTGCTATGTGCGATTTAATTCAAACACATGGACGTTGCGATTGATTTTGAAAAACCAAATCTGGTGTACGATCGTTTGATCATCGTGCGATTGTTGTCATGTAGAAACAGGCTAACTTCGTAGCCTTTTCAGCCTCGCTCGCGTGCGTTTTGAGTGATTTTAAAAAAGCTTTCCACATAGCCTCTTAATAATCAGAGTCCTATTGTCCATTTAGAGGTCAAACATGTCCTGCAGTGGTAATGAGGAGGTTGGTAAATTAAAGCGATGTGTTCTGTAATCTGCAGGGTGTGTGTGTGTGTGTGAATAACAATGCACACGGCTGCGTGTTCCCTACCTGTCCTTGGCATTAAGAGTCCCAGAACAATGAAAAGGCTTTAAACTGTAGGTCGATATCATCACTGTTTGTTTAACATTGAAGTGTTTCTTCTTATTGGGCATAAAGGGCGTTTTTAAGCGTGTCACACGTTTTTCTCTCGCTGCATTTTTTAACACGCCGCTGCAGCTCTCAGCTGCTCGTTCTCACAAACCCTGGGCTGACAAGTGGCCTGTTTGATAACTTTCATCTCCTCTGCTTCTTTCCATGGCTTCCTCCCTTAACCTGCCTCCCAGGGATGCAATAAACCTCAGGTACCGTATCATTTGGCAGTGTTGTTTTGTGTTTTCTATATATAGACGTGTGTTTGTGTGTCCTAGCTGTCTGTGTTTGTGTTGCTGCTGGTGGTTTTATCTGCTTCTCGTCACCGTGTCTGTGGCGGCCGGTAGACTCCCTTAATAAATACCTTCCCGTTTTGCTGCCATTGAGGCTGAAAAAATCCCCACGGCATCCTTCTCCTTCCACACACACACACACACACACACCAAGCTGTTTTTGATCTGAAGAATGAACATGGTTGACTGAGAATGGACCTCATCACGCCGCCGGTGATGACGGAGGAACGATGAACATCTCCGCTACGGCTTATGGGCCCGTAAACTGAGATAATGGGCCACAATTAAGCTGATTGAGGGGCATCATTTTCCCTGCTGATGTGCTTGACGATGGCGTTGACTGTCTTGCGGCGCTATAGATCATCCTCGCCCCCGCCGTGTGGGCGTGGCTCTGTTGGTCCTTGCCTCGACGTGGAGATGATCCCCTGATGGGGGGGCTTTAAAGGGTTTGATTACGATGGCAGTGAGGGACGTTTACCCAAACATCACACGGCTGTTTGAAGAGGAACCTGCCTGTCCTGCCGCCCCGTGGGTTTTGATTCGGTCGGGGTCCTGCAGGGGGCGCCGAGCGTGAAGTGGATGGGAAGCAGGAGGTTGCAAAGATCCGAGATGAAGGTGTCCAGCAGTTGAGACCTGCTGAGCAGTGGCGGAGAGAACAAACCTGCCACTCTGGGACAGAAGCACGGGTTCTTTGTGACAGCCAGCGCTGCTTCAGCTGAGCCTCTGTGTGAAGAAACGCTTCATTGTACACGTCTTTATAGCTCTATTGCCTCCTGCATGCCTCATTCTTTGTGAGTTTTATATATTCAGAGGCGCTTTTCAGGGCTGCAGCTTTTATTTATGTATTCAGTAATCTGTCAGAACTGCCTATGAATACTCATCTTAGTTTCTCCAAGCTGATATTACCGTAATGGTTTGTTTTCTCTGACGAAGTCCCAAACCCAACAACATCCAGTTTTATCTGAAATGAGCAGCATAAGAAATTTTCGGTCTTTCCACAAATTGATGTTCAACTGTTTCAGCCCCTGATTTTATTGGTGTTGAACTAGTAAATCCATTAAGAGGACGCGATAGTCAAACACGGCTAGCATTAAAAACAGCGGTCGTACTTCCATTATTTTCTCCATGATGATGAATACAATAGTTTTTGTTTTCTGTCTTTCTTCTTTCCAACGCGGACACCAAAAGCCGTATCTGTGTTTAGAGTTATTAATAGCCAAACGTGCAACCTTGACAGAAATAGAACCGGTATTTTTGGTGGTGTTCGCACTCGATAAGTTGCGCCTCGTGAAATGAAGAGAAGCGAGCCGCTCGTTCAAAGGCGCTGATGGAAAAGACGCTCGCTGACATTTGGTTTGCTTTTCACGTCACTTTTGACATTCAAAAGACCTTTTTTTTTTCCCTTTAAAGTTGGGTTATTTTCAAAAGGCTTGACAGGTGACATTTAGGTCTGCGGTAATGAGCCTGCGTGTTGAGGATGGCCGAGTGCTCTTTGTTGTTTGTCATGTAAATATGATCCCAATCTCTTACAGCAATCTGTTCGAGCTGCTCGCTGTGCAGCGCGTTATCGAGGCTGCAGGTTTCAACAGACGTGCAGATGCACATCTGCATTCCTACTCTGCTGGTTCGCTTAATCGAGGGTTCAAATCATTTAAATCGGCCACATATTTGCATGCATCCCTCCATGAGAGATGGCGATAATGTTGATCCCTTCAGTCGCCGGTGCTCTTTGTGTTGAGCACTGATGGTTGTTGAGGTGCAAATAGCTCAGGTTTCCTTTCTCCGTGTCTTTCTGATATGGAAAGCAGCGAAACGGGAACAGAAAGCCCAGAGTTGTCTCCTTGGCTGCAGTTAAACACTTCAAGTTAATTACCTTCCACAGTGAGTCAATAACCTCCACCGGAAACCTCTAGTTTCTCATCAACTTCTCACTCGCTCGCCAACCATCTCAGTTCGCCACTTATTCTCCAAGAGCGCCTTTACTCTGTGATTGATGCACTTTGCAGCCGACAGATGTTTCGCTCCTGTGAAGCTGCACGTGTAATCTTTTAAACGCGTCTGGCTGCCTGTTTTTTTTTTTTTTTTTTTTTTCTGTCAAATTATTTTCCAAGCGACTTGATAGATGAAAAAATCCCTGGGGCTGAAATCACAGTGTCTTTATTAGATCATCTCTCTCGTTCTAACAATGCTATTTAGAGCCGTCGTGATGGGAGCGACTTGAAGGATTAATGCACTCAGGAGCTCTGCGTTTCCTCCACTGTTGGTTTACACATTCAGTCAATAAGACGCCGATTAATGAATCACCGTGTGTGGAGTTTGATCCTATAATAGCCAAAGTGTGTCTATAAGTCACGCGTTCTGTGGAGGTTTCCTGCTCCTCTAATGCCGGGCCGGCTGGGAGACGTGATTTAGTGTTCCTGTTTTGAAAGATGAGTTGTTCCTAAACGCTTTTGTGCATATTTTTTTTTTTTTTTTTCTGGCTTTCTCAATATCCTGCTGTTGCTTCTGTGCACGGCACAATTGTCAGTCAGCTGGGGGGGGGGCACAAAGAAATAAGCTGGTGTTTTCTTATGCTAGTTTACCGTTTCATTGAATTTTGTCGGCTGTAGAAAAAGAAGAAATGCCAAATCCAAAGTTCAATTTAACAATCAATCATTTTAATTGGATTCTGCAACTGGGCAATTTCAAAATTGCTGATGTTTTGGTGAAAGAGAAATGAAATCTGAAGCATTTCCAGTTCTGCCGGCACACAATTCACCTCACCGAGATGCAACGGGGTGAGAAGCACATTGAGGTCCGGGGACACAGAATTCTGGGTGAGGAGCTGGACCCCGGACATGCATCCAGATGTTTGTTGCCTTATTTTGCCGGTTTTTAGGAGGTTGTTTTGTGTCTGAACGATGATTCTTTTAAAAAAATGCTGTTTTTCTCTCAGCTGTGTCCTCATTTGAATTCAGTAACGTCTCATTTTGCTTTGCTGGTTGAACATCAGCAGCTTCTTCAAAGGGGAGCTTCAAACACTGATTTATTAACGTGAATCACACAGAGTTGAATTAGGAAAGTAAGGGAGGTAGATGACTGATTTGATGTATGATGTTTTTTTACACCCATGAACACTTGCCTGTGTGTGTGTGTCACGTGATGCTGTCATGCAGCAGTGTAATGAGCTTTTTATGGCTCTAATGCTACGCATCAGCTAGCAAAACACCATCACACGGCCGACCCCATGAATGCATTGAACAGCAGCAGCCGGCTTCGGACTGTTTACCAACGGCAGATGAGGCCCCGCCCACCCCCTTCCACCTCATGCGCTTAGCACGCACTGCCATTGAGCACGAGTGCGTTAATGTCTTTCTCGAGTGCGTTTTTCCACATCACTGTCACGACGCTCCAAGATCGATGCTCTCCCGCCTCCCTCCCTTTGCATTTAGCCTGCGATTAGCGGCTAGAAAATAGATAAAAAAGGAAGATTCATTAGCTTGTTTGTTCCTCGATACGCTTTAAAATGAGGGGGGGGGTTGGGCAGGAAGGTCTGATATTCCCCAGACACGACCCCGTTGCCGCGGTGATGTAATGATGCTCCTCTCCTCCCCCTCTGGTGATTGTTTGAGATGTTAATGACCGTGCTGGTCCCAGCAAAGCACCTGAGCTCTTTTTTGTTTTGTTTTTCCGTGATGCATTACATCATGGCTTGGGGGAGGAGGGGTGATGTCATACCAGTTCTTCAGCTTCCCTCCCCCTCACCTCCTCCCACTCAGCCCCCCTCCCCGTTACTCTGACTGGAGCGGCTCCAAAACCAGCAAACAGTTCGCTGCTTTCTAGGGTTTGTCTGTCCTATAACAAAAAGAAAGTACGTCAAGAAAAATGCTTATTTTTATTTATTTGTGAGACGTGTGTTCAACTTTTCTTTTACACCATTTTAACCTGATTTCTCAGAATCAGCATCATAGTTTTGTATATGATTCATCTATGTGAAAATAACCATTTGTTCAGTAGATTTTCCAGCTTTTTTATAATCTGTAAATGGCAAAAATGTGCTGGTATAGTCCGACATATTAAATATATTGCAGCTTCATACAATTATATTCTATATTAATGATTTAACGTGTTGTGACTTTTACAAACACAAAAATAATGAGTGAACCGGACAGCAGGACACAATCCACGAAAAATGGCTTGAAAACCGCATGACAACGACTTCTTGAGGTGTGAAACTTGTGGAAGAAGCGTGCGATGATGTGTAAATGATGGCATCTCTGGTTGGTCCTTTGTGTGTCTGAACTGCTTTAATCTGTCTTTTTTTTGCCATGTGAATAGGAATTTTCATTGCCTTGGTTGGCCTTAAACACCCCCCTCCGTCCCCCATTGTTCCCCGGGACGTCCTTTAGTCGTTTAAAGTGCTGTCCTCATATCTGTCTGTCAGGGGACCTTCATAAAAGGGACCGGCTACGGATCCAATATCCAGGGCCTCTGGAGGCATGGACCTGAGAACACACACACACACACACACACACACTTCCTCCCTTCACAAAGCAGCGATGTGTGTTTGCATGTTTGTTGGTGACGCTGCTGTTGAGTGAAGGTGAAGTGGAAGTCTTTTGCCACTTCTGCTGTCTCTTCCCCTTTTCTCACTCACACACACACACACACACACACACACACACACACACACACACACCCTCCTCCCTCCATTTTGCCTTGTGTCGCTGCTGCCGTCGCCACAGCAACTGAAAGCCCTGTAGGGGTGTGCAGAGGGTGTGCATGGCGGAGGGGGGGTGCTCGCGCTCACCCAGTTGCCATGGCTATTCCTGCTGAGTGACAGAGTGACATCACTGCTGGCAGCCTCATGTGTTCACTTGGGGTGTGTTTTTTTTTATTTATTTTTTTTACCTCCCACCTCCCGTCTTCCCTTCTTCCTGTTCGTCTGCCTCCTTTACGCTCGCTCCCTCTCAAGAGGAAGTGCCGCTGTCTCCGTTTCTGTCTCCCCCCGCCCAGGAAATGGCTCTCCTTCACTCCGTTGCCATGCCAACCGGCTCTTGTGCCGAAGCGAGCGTGATAATGGCATCACGAGCACCGTGCGCCGCTCTTCCCTCCATCACCTCATCCACCCATCTACCCTTTTCTTTCTGAATGTTTTCTTCCTCTCGTCTGCACGGCTCGCTCATCTAACCCGACGTGCTCTTTTGTGTCACCTCGTATCACCTCACCTCCACGCCTCCCCCCCCCCCACAGGGGCACAGCCATAGCTGCTCATACAACACCACTGTCTGGCAGGGAGGAGGAGGTCCCGCCCCCCTTCAGCACCACTGCCCCGCCCCTCCTCCACCCGTGACACACATACACACGTTCCAAACAAACCGCTGGCTTTCACGTACAGTAGCTCGGTGGAGGCTGCAGGCGTCTCCGTCTCCAACCAGCGTAATGGTGCATAGAGGCGTTTGGGTACGCGCGTCACTCTGTGTGTAGCTCTTACTTTCGGGAGAGGAGAGAGAGAGGGAGAGAGAGGGAGGGTTGGAGCAAACGTGAGTGAAAGTGTTGTCAGCCATTTTTCTCATCTTTTTTTGTTTTTTTTGTTCCTGTTTTTCCGCTTTATGATCGGCGCGCCGCTGGTCTGCGACCGGAGATGTGATTGTCGAGAGAGAAGGAAGGGGGAAGGAAAGAAGTCGTCTCCGCTTGGATAAAAGGATATTTGCCCCCCCCCCCCCCCTCCCCCTCCTCTGTGGTTTTAAGATATTTCCGTGGCAGGCAGCGGGAGGGGGAGGCTGGAATAAACGCAGAAGCTGCTTGTTGGAGAGACTTATCGGGCCAAAAGGCAGCTGATGCTCCCAGAAGCGCCGAGCCGCCGCCTCCTTCCAAAGAGCCGGTGCAGCCGAGGGTCGCTCGGTCGGTCGGTCGGCAGGCGGCCGTAGCGTGGAGCACGTCCGGGATGTTAGATTCCACCCCGGTGAACATTAATTCATTATGAAACCATTAGCAGCAGCAGACAGCAATGGAGTGCCCAACCCGCCGGAGAGAAACCCGGTGAGTAGCCGATCGACGTGCAGCGTCTTCTCCCCCCCCCCCGTCTGTCCCTCCCTCATCTACAACCCGCGAGGTATGACCCCCCCCCCCCGGCGGCATGGTGGAAGGCCGTCGTTCCATCGACGAGAGCGGCGAGCGTTGTGTGTCCATCCTCCGGTGCGTGTCGGCGTGTCGCGCTCGCAGCGGCCGCCATGTGCTTGCTGTCATTCAGCGCGCGCGCTCACGCGCCCGTAGGCTCACGCGCCTTGGATCTCGAGCAGGATCCCACAGGCCGGAACCTTCCCGTGCAGCGGGTCGGCTGTAGAGCATTTGCTGCGAAGGGAAAACGAATAGAGCCTCCAGCTCAATACGTCACTTATTATTATTGAAATACACGTTAGGGGCTGATCATTGACGGGGTTAAGGCGCGCGCGCGCGCGCACACATGTCTGTGCCTCTACCGTCGTTATCGCCCATGACGCATTTGATCGTAGGTCCCCGAGATTAACAAGCAGTCAGTCGTACGAGATGCTAAAAAAAATGCACGTTTAAAACAAAAGTGATCCAAATAATCCACGTGTTTTGTTTTGTTGGTGTATTTTCGAGCTGAAGCTCTAGTCTGACCCCCCCGGGGTGATCGGGCTCTGCAGCTGGTGGCGCTGTCCGTGGTGCTGGAGGCCTGAGCTGATCTGCACTTGAACAGGAAACGGATTGATCGGCTGTCAGCGTGGCAGGCATCACACACACACAGACACACACAGGCAGGGCTTTAAATCTCACTGATGGACAGTTTCTGCATCGCAGAGCACCGAGGGAGGGGGGGGGGGGGCAAAATCACATTAATATTCCTGTAATGGTCATGGAGGTGTCGTTGTACCTCATCCTCGTTCTTCATAGTGTGTTTAAGGGAGGGGGCTTGTAAGACTCCCAAGAACCTCTGTGGTGCTTTTCTAAAACATCCTTTTAGCTTTAAATTATCATCGTAAAAGAACAATGCGACTTATTTTACAAGATCTAGTGTTTATGTGCCATATGTAGCCAAAGGCAACTCTTCTCTAGCAACTCTACTTTTTGCTTTGATATCAGCACTATTAACATTTAAGTTAAGGCTGCAGTGAGCTGTAGTCTTTAAAAGGTGCTGTGCAATTTGAGTAATACCCACATTGAAATAGCTCTTTCAACATTGATTCGACTGGCTCTCCGGGAATCTAACAGACGCAATGTTTATTGCAGTTGTATTTTAGATATATGGTATGTTCCGTCAAATGGCACGTCATTCTGATTGAGCAATTGTTGGCAGGATTAAATATAGTTTCTACGTATTTAAGTAACTTTGGCATGTTTTGTATAATGTTACAATGTTAATTGTCTCTTGTGTAAATTAGCTACATGATCTGAAGTCAGGTTAGAAAGGAGTAAACACGTTGTTGTTTTTTCATTCTTTGGGAACATCTCTTGATTGTTGACGTTTTCACTCTTTATCTCCTTCTCCTGCCCCTTCATTAGGATGGTATTTTCTTATGCTCTTTACATATGGATGGAGGCTAGTGTAAATATTCATTCAGCCCGGCTGGAAACTCTGCAGGACTAGAGTCAATAATAGCCGCCTGATCTTATTACAGTAATGACATCATCGTTGGAGGTCCATGACCATTGGCTGCCACTATCTGTGTAATTCCCCGCGAGCTTCTCTTTCCTCTGGAGGTCTGTGGTTTCCTCTCGTAAAGCAGCATTCTATCTTTACTGCAAGAAGACTGACACTGTCGTGGTACAATTCATCTAGATTAACCACGTTTTTATGGACGTGCACGGCTTCATCGTTTGGTGATTACTTGACCATGAATGCTGTCTCCTTATCTTTGAACAGTGCATTGAAAGACTGAGGGGCCCATAACATTTTATCAGTGGGCGAGACGGTGCTTCTCTTCAGTGTGCCACTAAAATGTTTTTATTTATTGAATTGACAGTTTGTCCCTCCTAATCCTGATAACGTGTGTAATAACCGGCATTAATATGAAAACCGTGTAAACAAGAATACTTTGAATATACTTTGCATATTTTGGCTAATAAATGTTTCCTGATTTGAAGATTTGTTGCACCTACCAACATTATTTAGGCGGGAGAAGTCTACTTTTATATACAATAGTTGACGTCTGGAACAAGAATGATGGCAATAACACTACAGTGGGCTGGATTCTGTTCCTCATCGTCGTCACCTCTCGTTTGATGCCTGGTGTGGTGCTGTAACCAGGGAGGGGAAAGCCCAGAGAGCATATCGGCCCCCATTTAATCGGACGCCCCCTCCAATAGGTTTTTAATCTCTTGATCCGCAAGGTTGAGGAAAGCGAGAAGCTGCCACGTGGTCTGGAGAATCTCTGGGACGTGCATGCTGCCTTTTAGCCCTCAAAAGTTGGCGAACCTCCATTTTAGTAGACAAAGTTCAAGCCACACGTGAGATGTTGGGAGGAGTGCAGCTTCAGGTCCTTTGTAGCTGCTTGAAGAAAGAAAAGTCGCGTCGTTGTGTTTTGCTCCGTAATAAACTCCAATTTCACACCTCGCATTCAAAACAAGTGTCTCTTTAGACCACTTAACGCAGGGTGGTGTGTATGAAAATACTCCCCCCCCCTGGCGTAGTAGCACAGATTCACCCCCAGAACACGAAGGCGTTGAAGAGATTGAGAGCCGGCCAGCGCTCCCACCCGATCTAGGTCATTAGGTCTACAGTGTGTAATTTAAGCAGCGCCACATCTGCTCCCATGTAGGCCGAGTGTCGTGGCTCGAGCACCCGAGTGAGGCTTAATCCTCCAGTGACAGCCGATCGTACGCCCCCTTCGGCTCACTTCATTCGCCCCCCCGAAGAGAGCGCACTGCGTTCCGTGCGAGAGCGTGCAGGGACGCGGATTTGAGGTAGGACAACAATTAGGATTCAATGCTTTGGGTTGATGGCGTGGGCGAGAATAGATTTTGAACGCGTCTGTACGGATCGATCGGGGTCGGCGGCGCACCACTGTCCTCGTGTTGCTGTCCGCCTTGCCACTGATTGGGGGAGAGTATCTCTGTGTTCTGGCATCCATCTTTGCAGAGCCTCTCGTATGCCATCGGGCCGGAGAGGTCCGTGGGCCACATGCTGGCGGACCGAATGGACGCCGGCTTATTGGCCGACAGACACATGACCTAAATGAGAGCAGAGAAAGGATTAAGTGTGTGTTATCCGCTGCCTTTATCCTGCTGTCCTGCCCTCCCTTTATCTCTCACTCTTTCCTGGGGGGTGTGGCTTGTAGTTTATGGGGGTTGGTTGAGGGTCCGGGGGGAAGGGGAGGGGGGCTTTCTAGCTGGTTTTGGAAACCAGTGGGTTTATTATTGATGGAAACCACTCCAGTGGCTGGTTGGAAGGTCACGTTGACCAACTCCACATGCCCGGTGCTGTACTCTCAATAATGAGACTTTATTAATCCAACACAGGTGCACTTCCTTTCATTGAATGTGCAACAATAATAAAATGTTTAGGAATTTAATTGACATTGAGCGTTTTCTGATTCTCATTGGACAATTTTCTTTGTCTACAGTATTTCTTTTTTTTAAATATTCCTCAAAGCCCCAACACTATTGCCACAGCTGTCAGGTAATCGAAATAAACGGTCCTGACCGAAGCTCCGTGTATTACATCAGAGTTATATTCTGCTCCATAATCTGTTTATCTGCCGAAAAAGTCATCAGCAGGAAATGTGATGAGGCTTCATCCCTGCAGCTACAAGCAGACAAAGGAATTGGTCTCGCTGCACAATAATGCCCAGCCAGTCATAATAATAATAATAACGTGGAAGTCAGCTGGAGGCGCTGCGAGTGAAGTCGACCAGACGAGGGGAAGGGAAATATTAGCCGGGGGGGGGGGTTGGTTGGTTGGTTATGACGGACATGGCCCCTCCGGTCGACCACTTTGGGTTAGTGCAGCCAGCCAGATAATTAAACGTGATGGCAATCTATGACACGGCGTAGTGGAATCACACCTCGGTGCCACAGAAGCGCTGTCTGCCTCCCGCGTCTCTTCTTTTAGAATGTTCCCCTCACAAACACCTCAGCGAGGCGCTGCCTGATCAATTCAGTGCCACGGCGTCACCTCCCAGCTCCCCCCGTGTCTCAGAGAGCTGAATATTTAGAATTCCTTTAGTCGAAACTACTTCACAATACTATACACAATACACAGTGCTGTAATAATTGTGCCTGCAAAACACATTTCTTCTCCCCATTTTTCCCAAAACGATCCCAGGCAGTTTGTTTTCAGGCATGCGACACCCACGCTGTTCCTCAGAGACCATTTTACCTTTGGCACAACACCGAAGAAGAGCTGGAGGCCCGACTGAGCAGCACAGTGTGTCCATTGTCACACCCACAACAGGGTTTGCTGGAGAAACTCACAATCTGGCCTCCACGAACGTTTTTACCTTCTAGAAGAAAACATAAAAAATAGATAAAGTCCCAACTCTTGTTTACTATCAACTTCTGAAATCATGCAGCATGTAAATACTGTTGAGCTCTTGCTGTTTAGATGTGCTTCTGATGTCACGTGATTAATGGAGCGACCTAGTTTATATCGGCCGCATTTAAATTTTAGGTGTAAAAATGTAATATTGAAGATGAGTTTAAAGCGGCTCTCATCAGCTTCCCTGTTGGGGATCAGATATATGTTGGTAAATAAAACATTTGGCCATAAAATATTTAGTTTTATCGACTCCATGAACCAGTTCATGCAATTTTGGTTGAATTTACGTTTTACCACTGAGGCTGGTGGTTTTCTTTTGAACAGACTATATAGTTTGCACATTTGGAATAAAATCTATATTAATAGTAGTGATGAAATGTAAACTATATATAGATTGTAAATAAAGTCACGGTAATATGTACTTTAGCCCATGATGTTTTCCGTTAACTAATACTGAAATTGGCCAATGCCTTGTTTTTAATCGTGCAAATCCCCAAAATGTTGAATTTATAATACTAATAATAATAAATCGAGACAAAGTGTTATTTATACAAATATTTAAGAAGCTGCCGCCTCTTGAGTTGGTTCAGCTCCAACGCCTGCACATACAGCACGGAATGTTCTTCAAACAAACCACGAGCGCCGCCGCTCCACTTTAACGTCTTAATCTTCCGGGTCTGCGAGCGCCGTCAGGGCGTTCCTGATCTACTTTCCGTTCCGGGGTCATCTCCATGGAGGAGTGGGTTGGCTCTTTTGCGATTCGGTTAATTACGGCGCGTCTTTGTTACTTATACACTATGAATTAATTAACATCTTGCCTTCTTCTCTTTGCTTTGATAATCAGTTGAGCTCTTGCGGTCCGACTAATGGACTTTTTTGCGTTTAATCACGGCTAAATAAATATGATTGAGGCATGTAGTGTTTTAGAATACTTTCCCATTGGAATCAAAGGGGCAATCACTCTTTTGTGGCCCCTCTTATGAATGAACGTTTCCTGCCTCAGCCCGTGTTCGTGAAACGACCCGTAAGGCAGTAACTTCAGAGCGAAGAAGTCTTTCCACTTACATCCAGCTGATGGCCGCCAGCCGGCATGAGAGTTAGCGTGAGTGACCAGTGCGGGGGGGGCGATACTGACCATCTGTGTGTATGTTGTGCGTGTGTGTGTGTGTGTGTGCGTGTGTGCGTGCAGCTCCCCGCGGACTTCAGCAGACTTCACCTGGCCGACGGCTTGCACCCACAGGGGACCCACGTCTCCTCCAGCCACTCAGGATGTAGTATCACCAGCGACTCTGGAAGCAGCAGCCTGTCAGACATTTATCAGGTAAGGACGCCACCTCCCCAGGTTAGACTCCCCCCGGTTAGACTCCCCCGTCCAGCGTGGTAGTTGGCGGTCGGGCTCGTTTGGTCGCGTGAGTTAGTTGAGTGGGTCGATTCCACTCTCCTTTCTGTGCAGTAAATATAGCTTAGATTACTTAAGCTGATTGACAACTTCTTCTTTTTAGATCTAATTAGGGATTAAACAAACCACATGAGCTTTAGAATTGGTGCGATTTACAGGTGGCTGCCTTGTTAACGATAAGCTAGGCTAAGCTAATATAATTACTTTACAGACAGTGGTATCAAACTGCTCATCTAACAAAAGCTAAGCTGTTCCATAGTATGATTTTTGATGGCTTGCTTTAAACCTATAGCAACATTTCCCCCCTGATCTCAGTGGGTGCGTTAAGTGAGCCGAGACTCAAATATGCCTCCGGGGACCTCAGGCTCCTCTCACTGAGCAGCACAAGAACGCTCGAGAGCGAACGCACACGCTTTGCGGACAAAGTGGCCGTGAGACACGAATGGGACGCTGTCCCCTGCTCAACGGGAGGCAGGCCGGCCGGCGGAGGGGGGCTGCGAGCAGGTGGGCCGGCCTGCTTCCCGACTGCCTCTCGTCACCTCAAAGCACGAGTACAGAACTCCCAGGGAGCTGTGGCGCCCGGGGGGGTGTGAAGAGGAGCTCGTAGCCCTGCTTCAGTATTACAGAGCAACCGTAGCCGCTCTCTCTCCCTCTCTCGCTCACATGTATGCATATATATATATATATATATATATATAATCTTTTTTGATTTATTGGTATGCAACGAATATCTGTAAACACTGACAAAAGGAAATGCAAATGTACTCGAGCGATTTTAACCCCCCACCAGCAGTAAATAAAACAAGATTCAGCTCAAAAGGAACACACACACACACACACACGAAATCTCGTGACTGTGGACGGACCCTGCGAACTAATCCTCTTAACAAACGCCGCCCACCCCATTGGCTCCCGTCCTGTCACCTGCTGCGTGTCTATTTGTGTGTGTGTAAGTGGGCTTGTGACGACGCCGAGGGGCCGTCAGTCAACCAATTTGTGTTCCTTGGACGTCTTCTTAACGCATTAGATCACGTTGTTTGAATGCAGATTCGTAATTGCGCGTTGGTCCCGTGTGTGCGTGTGTGTGTGTGCGTGTGTGTGTGTGGCCTCGCTGTGGCGGGCCGGAGCAGGTCGAACGTCTGTGATCTACTTTCGCTTGTGTTAACTTCCCTCTCGTCGCAGTCCTGAACACAGAGCCAGTCAACAACTAGTTAAATTGCTCGCAAAATGAATGCGCAACTAACGGAGAACAAGTGGGTCATTTTTGTTGTTGTTGGGTTTTGGACAAACTGTCAAACCTGAAGAAGCAATTCACAGATTTCCGTTCTGGGTCTATTCAACCAGGCGAAAGCTTCTGATCAAAATGAAACCATGCTGTTTATTCTTTCCACTGGCTGCCTGATTGGCAACGATGGAAATCTAAAAGTATTGAATTGTCTTGTATTGGCTCACGTTGCTCCCTGCAGGTCGAGGCGTTCGGTCCCCGGCGAAGTGTCTGCTGTTTTCTAAATAAACGGCTTCTGCACACTTGAGGCCGCAAGGCAGCCGGATGGTGCAAAGAAACAAGGCCGTTAGATTCCATGTTTTTCTGAGCAGAAAGGAGTTTAACCTCGGCTTCCGCATCGCTCTCACGTCACCGGCAACACGCCGCACTGTTTTGTGTCTGAATAAATCATGAAATTGGTCTTTCAGAAGAACTTTGAAAGCATTGATCCAAGAATAGCCCCGATGAAATATTAACAGCGCCTGACGTGTGACGCTCACTGCACATTGAGGGATGTTTGATGCACAGCTGTCACGCTGCACATAAACAAAGACACACAACGGAATGCAGCGTGCTGCCTCTCGGATCGTCATCCGATGCCTCCATGTGTGAAATAGAACGTGTTCAGGTGTATTACTTACTAGCTTTTTAGTGCATCCACTTACACATCCTATTGATTTGTAAATAATCACAATAAACTGCCCCTTGCTCAATCCGTGAAGGCCACACTAGTACAACCAGATCGGCGACCCCGCCCACCAGGGCGTGTCCGCCACTCAGACACCGGCGTGAATCATTTATGGGCCCCTTTGGCACATGGCGTTTGAGAGGGGGGGGGGGGGGGGGATGACACCGGGTTTCTGTGGGAGACCTGAGCTGTGAGGCTCTCAGAGCAGGCGGACATTCTGCGAGGCGAGGATGCGTCTGGCTCTGGGCTTCTGTGGGCCGTTTGCGAAGGCGGCGTTTTCTTCTCGTTCCGTCAGGAAGCGGCGGGCCGGCCGTCACGTTGAGGTGAGGAGGGTTTTTTTTATTTTCCACGCCGTGGTGCTGGAGCTCCGGAGGCCCTTTTCTTTCTCCCCACGCCGCCGTGGTTTGGGTCCGTTCCACGCGGTTCACGGTGCCCGAGCTGTAACCAGGCGACGTGGTTTGTGTGACTGGAGAGGAACCTTCACAAGTCCTTTTGCGTTTCTCTCTTGCTCCTCATCTCGCTTAATTTCCCTCGTCCCCCTCATTTCATCTCATGCTTTCAAAGAACAGGATCTGGCTTCCAGGCAGGCGGTGCGGTCTCTGCCGAGGAGGAAGTCGGGAGTTAATTGCCTTGTTACTATGCACAGCAGAGTGCTGTTGACGCCTGTCTTACTCATGCGATCCGGAATCCGTCTGATCCATTTCATTAAATGGGTCAAATCTTTACAGAGGCTTCTTTGTTTCGCTCCTGGTTGAAAATGTGTCGCGGCCGATGTTTGTACCGTCGAATGATTCCAGCGGTGCGTCTGTGTGCGTCCTGATTACGCCCCCCCGCCCCCCCCACCTAGCCGAGCTTTGTGACCGACTCCTCCCGTCGTCCGTTTTCTGTTCGTAGGCCACAGAAAACGAACCGGGCGACATGGACCTGAGCGGCTTGCCGGAGACCGCCGTCGACTCGGAGGAGGACGACGACGAGGAGGACATCGAGCGAGCGTCCGACCCCCTCATGAGCCGGGACATCGTGCGCGACTGCCTGGAGAAGGACCCCATGGACAGAACCGACGATGACATCGGTGAGACACGGAGACACGTTGGGGACGAACCGAGGGTTCGGAGGAGGGTTTGTTCTCTTAGGAAATGCTTGCAGAGCAAAAGCAGCGCTCCCGGCCGGGCCGGTACTCCTTGTCCCACAAAAAAAAAAAACTCCCTCCTTTCTCCTTCGAGTCGGTCACAATGGATCCACATCCTTACGAGCGACGCGAGTGAATGCAAACTATCCTCCCCCCCACACGCGGGAGACCCCTCCCTTTGCCGGCAGGCTTTTCTAGGTCACTCCGGCACATCCTCTCGCCTCACCTCTCCCAAGCACATTAAACTTTCAGAGCTTCCGCAGCTTCACACGCGGCGCTGTTGCTGTGCCAAGCACAGGTCAGCCAGAACGGCAGACTGATGCAGGGGGGGGAGGGGAGGGGAGCTGGCGGATGGGGAGGGAGAGAGAGAGGAGTATTTTCCCACTCTAGACCTCCAGTGAAGGCTGCTGCAGAACGTGTTGCACCCTGGAGTGTATATGAAAAGTATTTACACCCAATATTAAAGCCATTCGCCAAAATAACCAAACAAATATCCTCTTTGTTATAAGAGCTTAGTTCAGCTCGTGGTCAGAAAAAAAATATAATAATTAGTGAATGTTGCGTAAAACAAAGAAACGTACTCGCCAACGGTGCCCGGTAGCTGTGCTGTGAAGAAGTCGTCTCAAGCGAGATCTCTGGATTATTCAGTAACTGATTCATTGTGTTGGTCAGCAGGAAGCAGACGCCGGAGAGAACGGGATCTTCTCTTGAGCATGAAATGAATGTATTCTAGTTTGTTGTAGTGATTCTGATTCTTTAGAAAAAAAGAAGTAATCCGTTGCCAGTGTCATCCGTTTGAATGGTTCTGTTTGACGCAGAGGTCATTTCTGTGTGAACCGACTGTATAAACTCACTTAAACTCACTCGGAGGTCATCGAGTGAAGTGTCAGCAGTTATTCTCGGCTCGCCTCGAAGGTTTATACCGACGGAATAGATATTGGGCTTTGTGTTACCCGGATGATGATTCCTCTGTAAGCTTTTCTCTGTGTTGACGATCCGTTAGCCTCCGGGGCCGACGGCGGCGTGCTGAGGGCGCCGCGCGTCCTCCTTCGCGCTGAGTTGGTGCGAGTTTCTTGTTTTTATTCTCTCTCTCTCTCTCAACCTCCTCCGCTTCCTCCCTCTGTCTCTCTCGCAGAGCAATTACTGGAGTTCATGCATCAACTGCCAGCGTTTGCCAACATGACCATGTCGGTGAGGAGGGAACTCTGCGCCGTCATGGTTTTCGCCGTGGTCGAACGCGCCGGCACCATCGTTCTCAACGACGGAGAGGAGGTGCGTGTTGGTGCGCGTTCATGCGCGTTCATGCATACGCCAGCCCGGTCTGCAGACCTCGCCTGTGTCTCGGGGAGCTGAACCATCGTCTCGTCCCTCCATTTGATGCTTTTTTTCTGCTCTATTGAATCTGAATGGCGGGGAACCTGCATCTCGGACGCCTTAGGCAACGGAGGAGTCATCCCATGTTCTCTCTGGTTTCGCTGAAGACAAGTTTAGTTTTTCTACGATACTGAAACGCCAGAAGTCATGGTTCAATTGGCACTTTTTTGCATGCATTACTTACTTTACTGGTTTTACTTTGCTTTGCAGCTCTAATATTCTCGTGGGGAAAAGAGAACCCATCTGTTAGGGTCCCCTTGAAGTTTGTTCTTTCTGATAAATAACTTTGACTCATTAAGGGACACCAGCTGTTGGGAATATTTCCAGGCTGAACTTAAATGTAATTGTAAAAGTTGTTATGGTTTTATTGCTAATGTGGCCCCGTGTGCAGCTGGACTCGTGGTCGGTGATCCTCAACGGTTCGGTGGAGGTGACGTACCCGGAGGGCCGGACCGAGATCCTGTGTATGGGGAACAGCTTTGGCGTGTCACCAACCATGGAGAAGGAATACATGAAGGGCGTGATGAAGACGAAGGTGGACGACTGCCAGGTGGGCTCTTGTGGGAGTGTCATGGTCTCGGGGCTAGCAGGTCCACTTTCTATCCTATTAACTCCCACTGTGACTGCAGGCAGACAGTAAGTTGCAGAAGTTAAATGTGAGAAATAGCCTTTTTCCAAAGAGAATCGTAGAGGGCAACATCCTATTTATTGCATATTATGTGTTTAATGGGAATAAAGAACCGAATACACTTTCATCCTCATGAGTTAAATGTTGCTCTTAATGAGTGAAATCTGTGTTTTCATGTAAGATCTGTACTTTAGTAGCTTTTCCTTTTGTCTATTTGATTTTCAATCTACTTTGATGTCTCCAACAGGTCAATATTTATAGTTTTTTTCTTATTCACAGGATTGTCGTTGATGTTTAAAATGCATGTTAGTGTGTCCAAGTTAGTTAGTGAGTCGAACTAACTCTTTCATTCATCCGGTCTCGTCCAGTTTGTGTGCATAGCCCAGCAGGACTACTGCTGCATCCTCAACCAGGTGGAGAAGAACATGCAGAAGGTCGAGGAGGAGGGCGAGATCGTCATGGTGAAGGAGCACCGTGAACTGGACCGCACCGGCACCCGCAAAGGACACATCGTCATCAAGGTGACGAGTCCGTCCACGTTTTCCCCTCAAAGTCTCAAGGGCTCCAAAGAGACTGCATTTCAAACGCCAACGATGTTAACCCGCAGGGCACGTCGGAGCGTCTCACCATGCACCTGGTGGAGGAGCACTCGGTGGTGGACCCCACCTACATCGAGGACTTCCTCTTGACCTACAGGACGTTCCTCTCCAGCCCCATGGTCGTGGGCAAGAAGCTCCTGGAGTGGTTCCACGACCCCAGTCTCAGGGACAAGGTACGCGTGTAGGAGCTGCGTGTCTTTGCACCCAAACACGCCACGGCCGCCGTGAAACTGTGCGCTGACCCCTGCTGATCATGTGATCTCCTCCAGGTTACGCGGGTGGTCTTGCTGTGGGTAAACAATCACTTCAACGACTTCGAGGGCGACTCCGCCATGACTCGCTTTCTGGAAGAGTTTGAAAACAATCTGGAAAAAGAAGTAAGTCGATCGGGTCGCCGAGGGGTTCGTCCGTGGATCCATTCAAATTGACTTATTTCCCTTCCCTCGCGTCCGCGCCGTTCGCGGGTTTTTTTTTTCTCCCCCGCAGAAAATGTGCGGCCACCTCCGACTGTTAAACATAGCGTGCGCCGCCAAAGCCAAGCCGCGGCTGGTGACGCTGACCAAGCCGTCCAGGGACTCGCCGCTGGCCTTCAGCCTCCTCGGGGGGCAGGAGAAGGGCTTCCGCATCTTCCTCGACGCCGTGGAGCCCGGCAGCAAGGCGGCGGAGGTCGGCCTTAAGCGCGGCGACCAGGTGAGGCGGCTTCCGTTTTCTACTTTCAGACGGCACGCATTGTTACGGTTGTGCTTCCTCTTCAACTGTCGAGAGTGAAACTTTACTCGCTGTGACTTTTTAAAGTCTTAAATTAAACTTGCCAGTAGCTTCGCCGCAGGGCTCAGCCGCCCCCCCTCCTCCTCCCCCCGTCTTGACTTTTTCCCCGCGACTTGACTTCCAACCCGTTTTCACACTCTGCAGTCCTCCGTGTTTAACGCAAAGTCCCTTAATCCCTGAAGCCATCTTGAGAGTGTCGGGATGCCAGTTAAGCCCTCTCGACTCCAAACATCCCCCGCAGCTGTTTCCCCCCCGAGAAGGAAGCGGAGAAGCTGGCATCCTCGCCGCGTTCACTCTCTCAAACCTCGTCACACCTTCCCCCCCCCCCCCCCCCCCTTTTTTTAACGACTTCCGTCAGGACCGTCGTTCGCGCGGGACATTTCATCTCAAAGCGTTTTGTCCTCGGGCCACTAGAGATTAGCGCATTAAACTCACCAGCAACGTCTCGGGAATCACTGCCGAGTTTAAAAGAGACATTTGGGCTTCACACCGGCAGAGGACCGCCCTCGTCACGCTCCAAGGCCGCTTCCTCTTCCACTAAAGAGGAAGCGGCAAAGGTCGCTGTGCAGATTACATTAACGAGCAAATACGCGGCCCGGGCGTCGAGGTCGAGCTGTGACAAGGACCTCGTTGGTGTCAAAGACGTGTGGACTAAATGTCACGATGTGTAACACGCCAGATGTTGCACCTCTGTTCAACGGATAGAATCTGTCATGCAGAGATTATTAACTGTGTTCACGGCTCTTGAACTGATCCAATATGGCCGACCGTTTGCCGGCTGTCCGGTGGAGCATCTCGGCTCTTAATCCGTGTGCGTTCCTTCTTAGACTTGGTGGTTCTTTGTTCTGTTTCTTTACGCAGATTTTGGAGGTCAATGGGCAGAACTTTGAGAATGTCCAGCTCATCAAAGCCAACGAGATTCTGAAGAACAACACCCACTTGTCCATAACTGTGAAAACAAACCTTTTAGGTAAAGTTTCAACCTATTTATGAGAACGTCTGCCTCTGAATTAAAAGGGAACTGGTGTATTAAACCAATATTCCCACTTTCCAAACGTCCCTCTCCTCCCTCCTGGCGTCCAGTGTTTAAAGAGCTGCTAACCAGGCCAGAACAGGACCACGACGCGGACGGCGAGGAGGAACATGACCGGAAGAACGGCGCTCCCCACCTCCCGAAGATCGGCGACATCAAGAAGGCCAGCCGCTACTCCATCCCCGACCTGGCGGTGGACGTGGAGCAGGTGATGGGCCTGGAGAAGGCCAGCAAGAAAGCCAAGAGCAACTCGGTGGGAGGACGCAACAAGCTGAAGAAGATCTTCGACAAGACGCTCACCAGCATCCTGCCGCCGAAACCATACAAGTAATAAACCTTGGTCCCCGTCGTTCAACCAAATTCAGCTTTCAGAATGCTGTCATCGCCCAAACAAACGTCGCCCCCTGCCTTTGGTGGAGAGACCTGCTGTCTCACCCCTCTGCGCTCCCCTCTTGTTCCCATAGCGACGTTTGCGTGGGCCAATCGCAGGACGACAGCATCGTGGGGATGAAGCAGTCCAAACAGATCGCGCCGGCGCTGCCCGTCAGTGGGAACCTCTCGTCGTCCAACCCGGACCTCCTGCAGTCTCACCACCGCATCCTGGACTTCAACAACCAGCCGGGTGCGTAGTTTGTTCTTTTATTGACCTTTATTGCCAGTTTTAGAGTTTGCAGCAGTTGGAACCTTCTGACACCCTCGATGGGCTCGTCTCTTACTTTTAGAAAGTCCATATTTCAATTAAGAGTAAGTGATTCAAGCGCTTCATTTCAGGGGCTAATCTGAATAAAGTCCTAAATCATATTGTATGTTTTATTGGGTAAATGTTTTTGGTTTAGGAGGTCAGACATGAACTTAATTGAGACGGCGTTTCGTGTCTCTTTGTTATTAATGCGTAATTGACGGTTTCGGGGGGGAAAGAATTAAACGCCACATGAATCCCATTGATTAACCATTCTGTGACTCCTTCGCTGTAAAGACGTCATGCCCCCCGACCGCAAATCAATGACGCAACCATAAATAAACGGTAGGAGTAAAGGCATAATCCAAAGGTATACATATGGCCTCGATCTCCATTAACTTCCGTCCCCCACATGTGGTTTGTGTTCTTCCAGTGCCACTCGTACCCAGTGAGTATCTTCCTCTCTTTGACTCTAATCAGACTTCAATCAGCTGCTGTACCTTTAATTCTTCACATTAAGTAAAGCTAACAGCGTTGCTCTGACTGCTGATTGTTAGTTTGAGGGCACGTGGGTATTGATTTTTTTTTTTTCTCGTTTCAATGGACGGTGATCTAATCGGTGCTGTTGTGTTTCTGATGAATGGTGGGAAATGAACGCTTAAGGGCGGCGACAGAGCGATGCTTTGGTGATGGTTCTTTGTGCATCTTGGGGGACAAAGGGCAAATAAAATAACTGTATCTGCAATGACGAGACCCATAAGAGCCATGAATGCTCACTCTGTTCCGCTCGTCCACAGATATGTCGGATCAGGTGTTGCGAGTCTTCAAGGCGGACCAACAGTCTCGGTACATCATGATCGGGAAGGACACAACGGCGAAGGAGGTGGTGGCTCAGGCCATCAGGGAGTTCGCCCTGACCGCGGCGCCGGAGGCCTATTCGCTGTGTGAGGTGTCCGTCACGCCGGAGGGCGTCATCAAGCAGAGGCGGCTACCGGACCAGCTGTCCAAACTAGCCGACAGGATTCAGCTGAGTGGGAGGTCATTTGCCCCTTAAACCTACTTTTTGTTGTCCTCTCCTTAAAATGTTGATGTTTTGCAACATCATTGTGCTGCCAATTCTACCAGGACTGTTATGTAAAACAATGAAGGGTCGAGTAAAAATACAATTTGGCTGCGATTTACTGTTTCTTTGTATTCGCAAAGTGACCTTAATTGTTTATTTAGTCTAGAAAGTGTGATTGGAGCCAGTCCCATTTACAATGAGGTGGAACGTTCATATTCCGTGTGTCACCCGGCTGACACTAAAAAACATTTAATTTAGAATCATGGCGCAAAGAGAAGTGAAGCCCAGCGTGATCTGTGCCTCATCCGAGCGCCTTCTCCCCTTTCTGCAGATACTACTTGAAGAGCAACATGGAGACGGAGACGTTGTGTTCCGATGACGACGCCCAGGACCTCCTGCGCGAGGGCCAGATCTCCTTGTTGCAGCTCAGCACGGTGGAGGTGGCCACGCAGCTCTCCATGCGGGCCTTCGAACTCTTCTGCGCCATCGAGCCCACCGAGTACATCGACGACCTGTTCAAGCACCGCTCCAAGGCCGGCTCGGCCAGCCTCAAGCGCTTCGAGGAGGCCATCAACGACGAGACCTTCTGGGTGGCCACGGAGGTGACGCGGGAGCCCAACCAGATCAAGCGCATGAAGACCGTCAAGCACTTCATCAAGATCGCACTGCACTGCCGCGAGTGCAAGAACTTCAACTCCATGTTCGCCATCATCAGGTGAGGGCAAATGGCGGAACGCCTCGGCGCGCCTCGGGACACTTTTTCCCCACACGTGCCATGTTTCACACGTGTCCTCCTCCTCCTCCTCCTAGTGGTCTGAATCTGGCTCCAGTCTCCAGGCTGAGGGGAACGTGGGAGAAGCTACCCAGCAAGTACGAGAAGCTGTTCGGGGACCTGCAGGACCTCTTCGACCCTTCCAGAAATATGGCCAAGTACAGGAACGTGCTCAACAATCAGAACCTGCAGCCCCCGATCATCCCCCTGTTCCCCGTCATCAAGAAGGACCTCACCTTCCTCCATGAAGGTACGGGATGATTGAGAAACGGCCCCACGTCTGATGAGGTCCGTTTGTGCTGGGGGATTATAAAAAGCGGTGCCCTGAAGTTGAGCGAGACGGTCACACAGATTTTTGCCCGTTTATGTTAAATGATGTCACCCAGAATTGGTTAGCACTGACTCTTTTGCATTTGGAAGTGAGAGTACATAAAAACTAAATAATATCTTCGCTATATCTAATTGCATCCATTAGGAGGCAGTTAATGCTGCTACGCTTTGCTTATCTTCTTTTGAGGAAATAAAATATCAGGCTGTCACAAGTTAGCGTTGTCATTTCTTCAGTTTGATGACTTCTGTACTTACTTTCCCGGAAAGTGAAGCAATCATTGCTGATGTTTACACGGTGTAACAAAACCTAATGTGAGAGTCAACGCATGTTCGCTTTGCGTCGTCCCTCATTTCTCAGGCAACGACTCCAAAGTGGACGGCTTGGTGAACTTTGAGAAGCTGAGGATGATTGCCAAAGAAATCCGCCACGTCGGTCGCATGGCCTCCGTCAACATGGACCCGGCCCTCATGTTCAGGACCCGGTAAGGCGCCTCTCGAAAGACCGAGCCAGACTCCACATCGAAAACGTCCTCGTGGGACCGGTCGGCCGGTTCGACGTCGATTCACCGACGGTTTCTGCATCACGCTTTTTCCCCCTCGAGCAGCTGTTCCCTCTGGCACCCGTTTCCCTAGTTCACATTGTTGGCTTAAGATGTGCACAGTGCTCCTGTGAAAGTGTGTCTCTGTCCAACGATGTCACTCCTTAGTGGTGTTTCATTTGATT